>NC_031770.1:6333147-6334649 GCF_001522545.3 Parus major | reverse complement strand
AGAAGCTGCCCGAGCTCCTCTCCGCACAACCTGCAGCCTGGAGCGGCCCGGCCCGGCCCCAGATTCCCCGGGAGAGCCCAAGGGACCCGGCCCTGCAGCCCCTGTGCCCCTTTGATCGCGCCCCTGCCCTGTGTCTCCCAGGAGAAGGCCCGGGCACCCTCAGCAGGGCCAAGGACCTGCTGCCTGGCTGTCTGCTCGCCCCTCAGTGACGGGGTCAGCCAGAAGGAAAACTCGGCCTCCAGCAAGAGCTTCCTGAGGCACCTGCGCCAGCGCTGCCTGCGGGGGGACACGCTCCAGAGAGGAAGGAACAAGGACGTGTGGAAGGACCTAGACGAGGAGGCAGCGCTTTTCTCTGATGGAGAAAACGGCACCTGCTAGGCAAATGGAACAGTATACTGCAAGATTACTCATACAGATTTTTATTATTATTAAAATGATTTCTTAAATAAGACAGCTTTTATTAGTAGTGAGTTAATTAGTTGTCAGAGAGGTACCATAGAAATTTCATTTGCAAAAGTCGTAGTTTGGGTGAAGCAGGTGATTTTCTGACATCTTGTTTGCAGAGAATGAATGATATTGCCCACTGTTGCAGGAACCAGTGTAACAGCTACATGGAAAACAAAACTAAGGAGTTAAAATCTACTTCATCTAAAGGAGTCAGGATAATCTTTTGTATAATATATATCCTTTCTCATGATGGACTTTGAGGAAGAGATCAAGTGAATTCTGCAAACAGAACAACTTTATTTTTGACCTAATGAAAGCTTTAGAGTTTCAGCTTTAAAATGCTGAGCTTTGCAAATGAGAAATCGAGGTATTAGCTAAAATAAATTTGCAATATAAATCCATAAGGACATCTGGACTAATTTCATGATTCTACAAAGAAGAGGAGCAAGGGGCTGGAAGTGTAGATGCACTTGAACAGTGGATAGTGTGGACAGGGATAATGGAGTGTCTCACATATGCACAGTTGGTTCTCAGGACTGATGATAGTGACAATTGAAAGGGTATCATGGAAATGGGATTCATATACAGCTGTCCTTGATCCTGGGAAGGCAGCTTCAGAAAACAATGCGTCACCTCTACAACAAAGTGGACAGAAATTAATAAAAACTTAGTATCTCTAGCAAAACACAATAGCCAAATGCTCATTGAAGCAGAAAGATTTAAAATATCTGATTGTTGCGAGAATTTCCTAGCAAGTCTATTATGAAATATATGTATTTTTAACCAGTAAGGTTAGTTTTGAGCAGCTATCAGAAGTCACATGTGTAGATATGTACGTGTCCTGCATACCGATATATGTGTATATGGCACACTCGGACCGGAGCGGGGAGCGTTGCCCCGGGCGCGGCCCCGCCCTGCCCGCGCCGCGCGCCATTGGCCCCACGGAACGTCAATCAACACTGGCGCCTCTTCCGGCCGCCGGCGCGGCCCGGCCAATGGGCGCGGGGTGGGGGCGGGACGCCTCATGCTCACCGAGGCAACGGGCGGGCGGGCGG
>NC_031770.1:6245891-6332916 GCF_001522545.3 Parus major | reverse complement strand
AGCGGCGCTCCATGGCCGCTCCCTGAGGGGCTCTGGGCTCTGCGGCGGCGCCCCGGGCGGCAGCGGCTGCCTCGGCCTGACCCTCGCGTGGGTTTGTGTTTCTCCCGGCCCCTGTTCAGGAGTCCAAGTTACTTTTGCAGTGCAGTCAGGGCATTGGCTGTTTTGGTAAGATCGTTTTGGTTCCCGTTCTCCAGCAGTCACGCTGCTGTGTGTTCTTCCAGCGTTTCTGCCGAGATGGAGAGCTGGGAATGCGTAGCAAGGAGAGATGAAGTCAGGAGTGGTTGGAAGTGTGAGCGCTTCCTGACTTCGGGAAGGGAGAACTGATAAATCCTGGAATAAGCTTGAAAGGGAAAAGTTGGGTCCAGTGGGAGCTTAACAAGTGGAAGCAGCAGGTTTGTGAATGAAATGTAAAAGGACTTGAAGAACAGTTTGAGCTGGGAGGGGTTTGAGAAAATTGAGTTGATGTGGAGGAAGTGTTACAAACGGAAGCAAACGAGAGAGCTAGGTTTGCCTGAATGTTCTCTGTAGAAATAAACACATCCTTAGACCCAGCTGTGTGCAAAGGCCTAACTGGGATTTTCAGCCTGCAGTTACACTGTTAGTAAGTTTTTAAGTGACATCTTCATCTTAATTTTCCAATGACATTTTGTCATCATTGCTTTCCCTACCACCACACTATTTCTTCCATTCTTTTGAGAGTTTAAATTCCTTACTTCCTCCTCTGTCTCTTTACTGAAGTGTATGCTATCCCCTTGTAGCAAAGAGGATCAGTGGTTGCTGGAGCCTTCTTTACTATTATTGGTAAAAAAGAAGTAGATGCCATGATGAATACTTGAATTTTAGCACTGAAGTTTTTCCAAGTGACCATTACAATTGGATATAATCCATAAACATTCTTTTTCTCTGTAAAGCCTATGTATTGTAGTGACCTTTCACTTTGTGTCAGAACATATATAATTATAACAATAAGTTCATACTTAATTTTGAAAAGTAAATTTATAAATGTGTGACAATTAATAGGTATGTTTAGCATTTAAGAAGAAATTATGTTAAATAAATAACTTCCTCCAGAGCTGTGCTGATTCTTCTTACTAAAAGAATGCTTACGGCAAACCAGTTGGTTTGTTCCGTGGCAGTGCTGAATCTTGCTAAACATCACTTGCATACTTTGGGCCATTTAAATGGAGAGGTATTTAATTGCTGGAGTAAGCCATATAGCATTTGCAAAGTCAGTGGTTTAAGTTTTATGCATTAAACATCTCATTTTTCCACCTCTGTTCACTTTCCAATGTTCTTGGGTTACAAAGTCCTTTTTGAGATGGTTGGAGTGATAGACATTATACTGTAGCATAGAGGTGTAGAGTCTGAGAATGGTTTGGATTGGAAAGGACCTTGAAATTCATCTGGTTCTTAATATAGAAACTGTTTTAGATATTCTGCATTAACACTACGTGTTTTTCGCTGAAGTAATTCAGTGTGTGGAATGTTTCTGTTTCTATTTTACCTGCTGAACTAGACAAATGGCTTTGTGTCAGGATTAATATGTAGTAAGCTGTGGATAGGAGCAGCAGTAAATACAGAGAGTTTGGCAGCTCCTGATAAATACATCATTCTGTATTATTACTTTTTTTGTTTCATGTGCTAGAGAATACTGACAATATTTCCACTAGCTTTCTATAAACATTAATTTTCTTAGCATCTTAAGGGTAACCATTAAAACCAATATAGTTACTAAATTATTTGAGCTTGACTTAAGCATGTTGAGGTTCACTAATAATCATTTCAGCTCTGCTTTCCCAGACAAACACTGTTTGACTGTTTTAGGCTTACTCGATTTTTATCTTAGAAATACTTTGTCATTAAAAAGAAATTAATTGATTTTTTCTTTTCCTGCTTCAAATTAGTGGGGAATTATAAGGAGATGGGATGAAACAGTATAGAAGAATAGGAGTTCATTATAGGACCTTAAACAGGTATTCTCTGCAAAAGAAAGGAAAAAGTGTGGTGTTTTAAAGGGTTATTCATGTGCTAGTTAGATGTGATGGGTGAAGAAATTAGTTGTATTATTGGAAAAACAGGACACCATGGAAAGCAAAACTTATATTGATAGTTCCTTCCAGTGTATGGCAAGATCATTTCTGTTGTAGTGAAAAGGCTGCTTTCAGCTTGCAACATGAACTTTGATTATTTTAGGTCTTATTAATGCTGTTGGCTAGACAAGGGGCTGAACTTGGAAGCCCTGTTTTGGAGAGGTGTGTTCCCCTTTGTTCAAACCTCTTAACCAAAAGTTCTTTCTGAGGTTATTTGTGTGAAATTTGTATCTTAAAATCAGTGTCTAACATACACGTTTGATCTGGTTTTAGGATGATTTCTCTCCGGAGTTTCTTTTTGAATGCAAGTGTGCTCCTTCCCAGTAGAAGATGGTGATCCTAATGTATGATCATGGAGAAGGGGATAAGTTCAGTAGAAGTATTACCTTCCAAATCATCTCAGGTTACAGCTGTAAAAGTGGTGGTCAAAGAGCCCGAAGCAAAGCAAACCCAAAGAGGGAAACGAGTGGGATTTGTGCTTGTCCATGCAGGTAAGATGTGGAAGAAGAGCAGCTGGAATGAAAATAATGCATATTTTGATATTAAACTAATTGCCAACAAAAATTTTATAGCAGCTTTGGACTACTAGTGTGCTAATAAGGTGACATTAACTCTGTGGGCAAGTCTCAGAATGGGAAGTTTGATTGGAAGTTGCACAATAAACTCTTAATAAAAATGTAGCTATTTTAGTGTTCTGGATGGTATTTTGTTCTCTTTGACAAAGAAAACCCCCAAATTTGAATGATTATAAAATATATTCTGCAGTTGTCTGCTAAGCTTAGCAAACCTACAAAATGAGGGAGATATTTCAGTCTGTTTCTTTATCTACAGAAGGATGAAATACAGTTGTTTCATTACTGATGGTTCCTTGTCTAGCTTGTCCATGAGGTCAGTCCAGCTCAGATCTTCTGAAATCTCCTTGGGCTTTTTGTTGCAGAACTGTTTTTACCCTTCTGACATTTTTCTTCCAAGTCTATTTTTTTAATCTTGTTCATGTTTAAGTGAGTTACTGTTTATTCTTTCCACTTAAAATGAACAGCTCCTCTACTCAGATCTGATACAAAATTGTGTGTTATGTGTGTCTTGCTCATAAATTCTTCTCTCATGGGTTCTTTATTAAATACTATGAATCATGAAATTAACAATGCTTATATCTGGGTGTAGATTTGTTCTGAGCATCTGTGTGAGTATATGAGGTGAAATAAACGAAACTGGCCTGGTCATGCCTAAAATATTTGGAAAGCCAACATTTTACTTGCTGTATAAAATCATTAAGGTTAAAAAAACAACCCCAAACCTCAAATAATTTATTCTGGGTTCATGTTTGATAACCCTGGTATTCTATTTTAAGGGCAAATGAGATTGCTTAATATAGTGTCCTTTACTGGACTGACACTCAGTATAGTGTCCTCTGCTTTCATTCTGGTATTATTGTTAAAACTTATTTTGTTAGAGTTTCTCAAAAGTGATATTTCTGAGGGTGAGCAAAGGGAAGTTGAGATGAAGGCACATTTTGAGGTGCAAAACCTGGTAAAACAAGTAGATTTTAAGTAGTGTGCCACTCTTGTTTTTCTGATGCCACATGTAGTTGAATTGATAAATTTTTCAGGTATGAAAGTAGGGGCAGTGGCTTCAAAATAAGGCAGAATGGTTCAATACAATGGGATAAAGACTGAAGTTAAGAAAAAGGTGAAAAATCTACATGATCTTCATTTTGAGGAACTTCCTGTTTTAAGTCAGGAGTAACAAGCTTAAAAACGTAGCATAACATGAGAAAATGAGCAGAATGGTAATTATGATAAAAAGAAGATCATACTAAGTCAAAATTTTGAACTTAAAACTGAGTGTTTTGCCCAATAATGGACAGTAAAGTAAAAAGCTATGCTGGACATCCTCTTAAGAATGAGTGAAACTGGAATCTCTTGGAATGTTTTTATAGGAAGAGATTGATGCTGATATTTATACCTGCATGCTTTTGGATATATGAGCTGTATCCTGTATTTTACTGAGTGTGTTTGACTCAGTGTTGGAATGCATGAAGTTGTCAATCACTGATAGAAAAAGGAAATGCCAATGTAATCCAGAATAAGGAACACTGTATCTGCCTGTGTCTTAAATCTCTATGTGAATTACAGGCTGTAGTTTGCCAGGTACTATAAAATATTTTCCATTTGCTTCAATTGCAGGTGCAGGTTATCATTCTGAATCCAAAGCTAAAGAGTACAAGCATGTGTGCAAAAGAGCTTGCCAGAAGGTAAGTGTCACCAGCTCCACAGTCCTGGACTGGGTACATAAGAGGTATCTGGACTTAGCTGCTTGGGCTGTATGTGTTTATAGAGGGAACTGGGGGAAAATAGAGCAGAAACAGTTAACATGAGACAGGACAGTGTGTGGCCATGAGATGCAGCAACATCCTCATCAGTGCTGGCAAATAGCAGGCACCAAAGGAACAGTAGGAGAACATAGTGGTACCTACAAGGGGTATTCCTACAGCTTCCTGCACTTCTCTGGGCTTTCTGGAGCTATATGTGGTGTATTTTGATTTCTTCCACTCTTTGGAGTTTATTTAAACTCTAGCATCCAAGTTGCTCTGTGAATGCAGGGGTTTCTAGAATTATTTTCTTCTTGATAGCTCTTTCCCTCTTAATAGAAAGGGAGGTAGAAACAGGAAGAACAAAACCAAAGAAATCAAAGTTGGAAAGGGAGAAATGGCAAGACTTTGATTTCCATTGACATTAATATGTTTTCATCTCTTCCAAGAACTTTGCTTTGGAACTGGCAAGTCCTGTCATTTAAGTGTTGAATGAGTAGCTGGAAGACCTCTCTCTAAAATTTTTAATGTCTTTTGCTTTCTCCAGGGAGAAGGAGCTTGGGAGCTTGGCAGGGTTTTTAGAAGAGTCTCAGAGTTGGTCTCTGATAATTATCACTTTGTGTTACAGTTTGTTGCTCAATCCTAATACCAATCTAATTTTGTAATGAGAGGCCTCACAAATCAAACAAACTTAACACTGGCTTTGTTAGCCTTGGTTAAAGTCATTTTCCAGCTAGTTATGTGAGATCTGCTGTTGAATTCAAGTCCAATTTGAGATTCTGTGTAGCTGCTCTTCAGCTGAGTAGCCAACATCAATAAGTTCTGTGAAGAACAAACAATTTCAGGTTTTTCTTGCAGCCAGAGTTGTTTTCTGGTGTTCCCTGAGGAAGCTTGAATGTAAGGTCTTGTTCAGTATGGATCTAATAAATACTATTAGGCTTTACAAGTTCATTGTTGTGTGTGTATATAATTTGAAGGTAACATTATCTTACTTGATTTGTGTTGGCTTTTAGATGAAGTTGTGAAATTCTCTTCAATTTTATGGTAATTGCTAAATATGGTACTAGAAGTTTTTGTTGAATTTTGGAAGAAAAAGTTGAAATATGTTGACTGAAACATTTGGTGTTTGAGGACATCAAGTATATGAAGTTATTTTTATATAATTTTGACTGTGTAGAAATCAGCTATTAAATGCAGCATCACAATGTCATAGTAGTGAAATCATACCTTCACATCTGCTCTCATGTAGTTCATACTGACTTTTTCCAGTGCCTCTTGTTCTTACAGCCTCTTACATTTTAAACTAATTTGGTGAAGATTTTGTTTTATACGCGACTTGGAAAATGTAGGGCTCAGTCACAGAATAATAGAATTTCCTAATCATCAGCTAAAACTTCTGTTTTACAGGCAATTGAAAAGCTACAGGCTGGTGCTCTTGCAACAGATGCAGTGACTGCAGCACTTATAGAATTAGAGGTATGAATTTTTGAGTAGCAGTAAATATGTCTCTTGGGTAAATCTTACCAGACATTTCTGTAGGGGGATATTAAATGGGAACTCTCAGTGGATTTTTGTTTTTGTGCTACATTAATTTTATCTTCTGCTTTTCTACTATATTTTGGTGTAAATATGTTGAAGTACTTTATAAAAATGCAAACTGAATAAAAGTTTTCTAGTTGGTGCAATTTGGTTGTCATCTTAGGTATGCCTTATCAGATAGTCTTTACCCTTTAGGAATAAATGTGGTGATTAAAGACTTATTGAACACTTTGTAAGGAACTTTATTTCTGACTTGCTGAGCTACAGACAGATTGTTCTGGCTCTGCTTCTTAGAGAGGGGAGAAATATCCTACTGATTCTGATTATTGTGACAAAATGTGTGCAGAGGAATAGGGCAAGTAATGCTTGTATTTCAAAACAGTACTTGTTAATTACGATGGAACATCTTGATGAGCAGCTGCTGGTGAGTTTTTTGGAAAAGTGTCTTTTTGGAGTGATGAGATTTTTATAGTATCTGCCTTCAGTGAAGGTCCCTGTGAAATAATATAGAAGTGAGTAAAGCTAAACATTTCTGGGAGGTAAATGAGTCAGTTTGGTCATTGTCCCAGATCCACTAATCCATCATGACTGTAATGATGGAAACAGGTATTCTTCTTCTCCTGTAAGCAGTAATTGCTTCTTCCTCTCTAACTTTATTAGTAAAAAAATGAAGGTAAGGTAAGTGTTGTGCTGTAAAAATAATTTCCTGCTCTTGGAATTTATGGTAGTATTCCAGGAGGATTAGCACTGGATTTGCTTACCCAGATGTTGGGAAAGTGTTCATCAATGTGCTTGTTGGGGTTAGCGTAAGGCAGGCAGTAAGTGCATACTTCAGTATGTGTTAGACACGCTGACGTGGAGCCAAGGCTTCAGTCACACTGTGAACTTGGCAAGTGCCTTGGCTTTTAGCACTCCTGTGGGTCTCACTGAGCTGTTCAAACATGCTTTCATGTGTTATCTTACACATGAGAGTATAGCTCGCAGAAAGCAGTGCCTTTCTCTCTAATGGAATTGTTTATGATGCACTTCCCTAAGCTCACTGAGGCTGCTCTCACTCCACAAGACTGGTTTGTGTGTCAGCCCCCTTCTCAGTGGAAAACAAAAATAAAAATTTACTTTGGGTTGTGATTTTTATCGACTTCCTGAGCTACAGAGGAAAACATATTTTGAGAAGCTTAACTGAACAGTTATAGATCTCTTTGCAGCTGTCTGGGGTAAATATGTTTTTGTTATACCCGAGTGACTTTTCTTTTACTTTAGTAGATGTGAATACTCTGAAGTAGCTTCTGTAGAACAAGTTGTGGCTTTAAGATGAAATGAAAAATGTTTTTCCAATTATTCCTATCAGAAACCTTTTTCTCCTTACCTATCTTGCTACTACTGTACTGATGCCTTCCATCATTACACTTTCTGGTTCTGCAGTTGTCTTAGGTACATTTTTTTGTTCCATTGCAAAAAACCTTTTTTTTTTTATTTTTTCCTGTTCTTAAGATAAAATGTTATTTTATTCAGGTTTTACTGCAGTCATTAATGCAATTATTTGCTTTCCCTTTTTCGTTAAGTGATTTATATAATCTCTTAATTGAGGGTTCTGTCTGTTACTGGAATAGGGAGTACTGGGTTTGGGATTTGGGATTCTTGCAGATTAAAGTAGTTAATTAGGCAGTTACAGTGAGGAAAAGTCAAATTTGTACCCAAGCCAGAAAATGGTGTGGTTTGCAGTGGCAGTTTTTTGGATCTGGTATGAGAAACTCCCAAGTGTTAGGACTGTCAGCTTCCAAAATAGGGAAAGGTTTGTATTGTGTTTGTATCTACTCATACCTCATTCTGAACACCACCTCCAGACATCTGTCATTTCTGGAGCTGCATCTTCTGCTTTAGTACCAGTGGTTTTTCTGTTGCTCTGTGGAAAAAAAAGCTGCACGTGGCAAGTCAACAAAGCAATCAGAATGGTTTTTCTCATTAAGTGCAAGATTTTATGAGTAAAAATACAGGTTTGTGTTGGCAGTCTCTCTAGTGAGCTGTCACTCCCTTTTGGTTATGCTTTAGCATAAACATAATGTGTTTAAGCATTTGAAGTTGGCAAATACATAACAAAAATCTGTGTGAAACTGTTTGTTTTCTTGTCTCCCTGTAACACAAATGAGGACATAGAACAACAGAAGATTGTGTTAAATGATAACAGATTTCTTTGTAAGGTATACTGACTGTAACTTCTTGATATTTTGGTTTCTGTAGGACACATTGCTATGAGTTTATCTGAAATATTTATTCACTTTCACAGTTCTCTCAGACTTTTAATGGTGCATTCCAAACATTTGTAGTCTTTGCAAGGCACAAATAATTTTTCATGGAAATCTCACAAAAGATTAATTTTTTTCTTCAGTTCCACTCAATTACAGAACTCCTGTTACACAGGATTACAGCTCATCCAAAAGGCATCACTTCAAAGACTTGTTGAGGCACAAGAATTGCTCTTGATCTTTTATGAGCTAGCTGACAGTTTGCTTGTGGTATGCTGTCTGTGTTTTATTTTTTCAGGCTCTAAGTGCAGAAAGAACAGCCTTTGTTGGATCTAGTGCAGCTCTCCATTGAAATGGTGTTCTGTGAATATGATAATAATGCTAAGAGTTAACTAGAGGAAAAGGTGAATTTCTTTCGCAAAGGAACAGGACTGACACAGAATATTGTTTAAACAACTGTGCTGGTCTTCATAAGCATCAGCTGTATTTGACAGTCATTAAGGCAGGTATCTTTTCTGGTTTGAGAACTCTGGCATTGCAGAGAAACAAATGCATGTGTAACCTCTGTCAGCCTCTCGTAATAGAATGGTCTGGACAAGGTATTTCATAAAACTCATTATTAGACAAGGTATTTCATAAAACTCATTATTACTCTGTTTACTTCTACAAAGACATTATTGCAGTACTGTTAATTGTTGCACTCTTGCTATCAGGCACCATATGATGCCTGGATTTTTGTTGAAACACAGCAAAATTATTAAACATGGGGGTTTTTTTTGTGGTGGGGAGGAGACCCCACACAACCCACTTAAAACATGCTGTTTTCAGCAAAACCACATGTGGATTTGCATTTCTGTCTGGCTGTGAGATAATGATGCAATTTCAAGCTTTTTTTTTGACTATAGAGCACTTAATGAAGTCTATAGGTCAGGTATTAGAGACAGGAATGCTCAGTGATTGTAAAGAATGATGAAGCTTTCAAATTGTTTCTAAGTTTAGTGTAATCCTTCATTAATATGTATGTAGCTTACTTGTTTCTTTATCTGACTTCAGTAGAATATTCTTTATGAACATAATTTCAAATGGAAGGTAATATGGTTGATGGGGAAGTGGATATCACATTTCCAGTCTCCTTGCTACTGAAACTGCTCAGTTCATTTTGCATGTTGGTATTGCAGATCAGTGCAAAGAATGTTTTGGACCTGTTGTTATACTCAAGCAGTGTGGTTCTGTGGTCAGTAAAATTTTGCAGTGAAAGTACATTTTTCTTGATTAATTTTTTTTTCTCTGTTTTTGTTTTTTTTTTTTAAATTACTTGCCTAGCAATTAAGACTTTTGAATATACAGTCTTAGTCCCAAAGATTTCTCTTTCAAGCAGAAGCATCCTTGTTGTATTAAGGCAGTCACCATAGATGAACTTCTAATGGGTAATGAACTGGAAGTTGTTAATTCTAGTTAAAAGCAGTACTATGATGTCTTGCTGCAGAGTGGCTGAAAGTAATTTGTGACAAAAGTGTTGTCTAAAAACATTTTTGCTTGTGTAATTGAAAGGGATGTGACTCATCATTGTAGAATATTGATTGCCATGAAATTCTCACAGAAAGATAATTTTTAAAATTACAGTATTTGGAAAGAAGTGCCTGTAGACTTTGAATTTATTTTAGAAGTTCCAAATAAGCCATGGCCAAAATGGTATAATGGATGGAGTGTTCTTTCAAGTTAATTGAAAACTGAGCATTTTAACTATTTGCCTATAGATGTATTACAGAGCTGAGTAACATCTTCAAGCATTCCGACTTTGACCACAGATAGAAATTTCAGGATGCCTGTACTTGCTGCCAGAACATTTATAAATACATTTTGAAATAAACAGGCTTCTGAAAATAAAACTGATACCCTCAGAAGTTTGAAAGTTTTTGCAAGATGGGTAACTTGGGAAAACAAAGCTTATTTCACGTCTTAAAGCTTTCTCTTACCTCCTTTGCTATAGGTTTACATGGTAAGTTAGAGATACTTTGTGGAGTAATTGCCAGGAGGTCTAATATTTTTCACATAATTGAAGAGTTATATTTTGTTAAAATGCTTTGAATTAGTCTTTTCTCTGTGCTTTTCTCTGTGGTAGCAAGGCTTGCTGTTAACATGCAAAGCTTAGTCTTGGTTTGCTTACTTGTCTTTTTCAGTTTCTTTAAAAACACAAAGGCTGATTGCTGCTTGTGGTTTTAATAAAAGTATATTCCTGAAGATACCTTTTTCTGTTTTCCTGTCCTCCCTTTTCCTGGACACATGCTTTGCTTGGGTTTTTCCCCATTTTATGGTAGTCATGTCTTGCAGTGCTGCATTTTTCTGTCTGAGGGTATGAACAGACTCACTTAGGTCAGTTTGTTTCTTCCCCTTTTTAAGGTATTCATGCTTCTGGTTAAATGTTTCTGCATTCCTTGAAAGTTTTGAATTTTCATTTCAAAATGCACCTTAATGCTCATACATTATATTCCTCCACTTGCATATCAGACTCTTGAAATCTTTTGGTCAGACTTCGCAGAGATTAATGTTTTCAAAAAGGGATTGTATTTGTGTGGTGTATTTCATGTCTTCACCTATTCACAGAAGTAGGTGTGAATGTCATGTTCCCATTTTTTTAAATAAAGGTTTTCCCCTGCCTTGTTTCAAAGGCTTTTATCTCACCTCAGAGACACTCAGGTAGATATCAAAAATTCCATGGGTTCACACCCAGTTTCTCTAAAGCTGTTTTCAGATTGCCTTTCAGATGTGTGAAGTTAAACCATTTTCCTCTTAGGAATTCTGAGACTGTTTTCTTAATTGAATGCAATCTGATTCTAAAGCTAGTTGAAACTCCACAGAAATTTTGAACAGATGCTTGGAATTTGGTCTTTATTTCTTTTTCCTGGAGAAGTTACTCATGTTGTTACTGGTGAGATTCCTTCTGAGTCCTAATATGAGAGTTACCCCACCAAAGAGACATCTGCAATTTGGTGTGGAGTTGTTATTTATCAAAAATTCTGTAGTATTCTGATGAATATTTCATAGGGAGAAATAGGTGATGTTCCCTTTGTCTTTAGATCCTGTGATTAAATTATCTCTTGGTGCATCCTTGAGGTCATGCTGTGAAGGTGCTATGCCAAAGCATGTAGCACATACAGATCCTTAGAAATAAAGGGAACTCTCTATCCTGTACTTTTTCCCTGCCCCCTATTGGTTATTACCTTTACCAGATGATAGAAACCTTTATGCCTTTTGTACAGAGGGATTCTGGACAGTGTTACCAGGATTTATTTTCTGGTGGGTCCTTACTCCCTTTGTTTGGCCACGACATCTACTCTTAAGGTAACAGCTGTCTCTGCTTTGTGGCAGCAACAAACCTGTGGAGCACAGTCTTTTTCCTCTTTGCTAATTCTTTGGAGTATCATGCACTGAGTGAATGTGTTTGGAACAGAACATTAGAGATTTGTCTCCAGACTCACAGGTCTTTGCACTCTGATTACCCAGGGGCAGAGGACTTGGACAGCACTAGGAGCAAACATTGTTCATCCAAAGCATTCCTGGTTTTCCTGTGGTTTCTAAGTACCTTTCACTGTTTGCTTTCAATTCCTTCCACCACTTCTCTGCTCCCTTTTTTTCTAAACTTCACTGACTTATTTTTCTTCATGTTTGTAGAGCCTGGGGAGCAATGAAGCCAGCTAAGCCAGCAGCTACTTGGGGTCTTCTGCCTTTTGAAGGCCAGCATCTGTTTCTAAACATATTTTTCCCCATCCATCCCCTTTCTACAGAAAATTATTTGTGCACTCTAAACTGTAAATGTTGCATTATCCTAAAATCTTTTCAAATGTCTCATTTGCTGTGAGGTGTAGCTGTCAAAATGAACAACAAAATGAATATACACAGTGAGTTGGAAGAAGTGTTGTGATGTGGGATAAAATAGCATAAAATCTTGTGCTGGTTCAGAAGGAAAAAGCAGAAAATGAAGGCCAGTTTCATGATTATACATCAGTCAGGGATCTTGTATTCATGATTATTCAGAAAGATAGTGTTTTGATGACTCAAACACTGAGAGCTCTTCACATGTCTTTGTAAATTTGAATCAACATCTTGCAGAACAGATTTTGAAATTACTCACTACTTGTTCATTTGAAAGTTAATAAAAGCTAACTGACATCAGATTTATTTTTCATTTCTGTGTTCTCACCTCTGTTTTATTTCTTTAAATTCATTGCAAGTTGGTATGTTCAAAATCCATCCAGTTAATTTTAATTGCAGGACAGAACTTTGAGCTGTTTCCAGTAATTTGTTTCCTGATTCAGCTTTTATTACTCATCAGTGAAATGAGATGTCATACCTCTGCAGTACATGTTCACACCTGGATTAAACAAACATTCTTTGTCACATCAGGTTGTTACACTGTTGTAATTTAAATATAGGAAACTCTGAAAGCATACAGCATCTCTCTGAGATTGGATTCAGCTATTACCTCTCTTTGTCCTATATTCCTTGCATCTCGAAGAGGGGATTGTGTTGAGTAGGCAGTGAGACTGCTGAACTGTGCTACTTTGAAATTTTGTGATTTTAGAGTCATGGGGATGCTCTGATGAAATGGAGGGGTACAAATGGGGTTTAATTCTAGCAGGCAGAGCTTACTCTTTGACTGCCTTGGGTTTCTTAAAAGCCACTGAAGGTGTTAACAAGAAAGGAGCTAGGTTTATGATTGTTGTTAAAATGTTGTTCCATAGTTACTATGGAAGTATTAGTCAAGAAGATTCCAGACCACAGTCCTTGTGTGAACAGTCAAATAGGAATTTTACAAAGTGAATTGTTCGGGCTCGGTCTTCATTTCTGCATGTGGAGCTGCACTTATGGGCTCAGAATGTTCAGAAAGGGGACAGTTCTGTTTTGCTGTGGTGTCATTTTTAGGAGTTTCAAAGGTTGACTGGTCTGTGCAGCGATTATAAGGTGTTATTTAAATGTTACCTGATGGGTTAAGGACAAAGCTAAGTGTGTGCTTTGAGGGAGGGAGAGATTTTCACTCGTATTGTAAGGCTTTTGCTTGCATGGAACTGATCATCTTAAATCAGATAATTGTTTTTTTATTAGTGCATTATTACATTTGAGATATATCATGCCCTACAGAGATGAAAGCTGTCCATGGTAGTAATTTTAGATGCTCTGTTCAAATTGCCCTTGTTTTTGTTGTGGAAGACTAAACTATTAAAATAAGAAAATGCATTGCATCAAAATTGGTGTCATCAGATCAGTTATACAGAGGTTTTGATCTAGTCTGTTGTGGACGTAGCCTTATAGTGTTTCATTCTTATTTTTAGGATTCCCCTTTTACAAATGCAGGATTGGGATCTAACCTAAACCTTCTGGGTGAGATAGAGTGCGATGCCAGTATAATGGATGGAAAGTCATTGAATTTTGGAGCAGTTGGAGCACTGAGTGGTATGTTAATTATGTATTACAAAGTTAACTACTGATTTAACTGCAAAGATCAATTTGGGTTTTTTCGGTAATTATTTTAAAGGGGGACACATTTTAAATTCTGCTGTGTTTAAATAAATTCTACTCCTTTTAAAAAAGGGGAGGCATTCCTGCTCCCTGAAGTGCTGGTTTGTGTTAATTTCTTCGTGTAATATGTTGTCTTATTAGTTTGCTGATAATCCTTTGACGTAGCACAGTTGTGTGATACCCCACAGTATTCACAGTGGGACTCAGTGTGCTCAGATGAATTTGAATTTCATAATAAAATTCAGTTGTTAAAAAATACTACAAGTATTTAAATTAGGCTTTTTATTTGGTTTTGTGCTCAGGCATTTATTTGCACATGGAACTTATTTAATATGAGAACTAATGTGTTTCTCTCTTTTGTCTAGTTTTAGCTTTCAGTATAAAACAAATATAAAGTCCCAAACAGGGATTGTTGAGGTTTCATTCTAAGTACATGAACGGCCTTAGCTGTTACTATTGAACAGCTCTTCTGACAAGATTTCAAGCTTTGTTCTTTATCCTAGAATAGTTCTAAACTGTGGTAATAGCTTCCTCATGTAGATATAAATCTAAAATAAATAGTAAAATTAAGTGTTTCAAGCCTTGTTTATTACAAAATGCATCCTTCCAACCATGAGGAAGGAGGAAATTGAGAGTAAGAGACAGCTAAACCTGAATTCTGTAATTTCTGTTCTGGCCAGATCCAAATGAAAATTCCACCTAGGAAATTTAATGCTTATAAATATCTTTGGCCCTTAGATACAATAGATTTTACATGAGATTTCTGTGGTAGATCACTCCTTTTTCAATATGGTTTGTTCTTTTAAAAAAAAGTGGGGGACGTGTTGACTAGAAAGCTTTGTCACTACTAACAGCATGTCAAGGGAAAACTGAAAAAGTTCTTACTACATTGCAACATAAGGTGTCTCATAATGACTTGACAAACCCTGGGAAATTAAAGGAAGCTGAGTTCCACTGCCAAAATGAACACTGTAGTGCAATGAGGAAAAATATTTTAATGTTTTGTTCCCATTTTTTTGCTAATTTTTCTTTTTTAGGAATCAAGAATCCAGTTTCGGTTGCAAATAGATTGTTGTGTGAAGGGCAGAAGGGGAAACTCTCTGCTGGCAGAATTCCACCTTGGTAATTGCTTTGTTCTGCTTGACTTTTCTTCACTCTTTGGTCTCTACTGCATGGATGCAATATTTGAAGGTTTTATCTCACCCTGGAAGGCTGGTGCTGTTTTACATACCAGTGATAGTGTGCCTTTAAAAAGAAGATAAGCTTTGTTCTCTAATCTTGAAACTTCTTGTGCACTCAGTGGAAATATTTGATATAGATGGCAACATCATTTTGTGATAGTTTTCTGTCCGTCTAATTATTTCTAGTTGTCATAATTAATTCTTATGTTTGTTGCTGTAGCCTTTTGTAAAATCCCAAAAAACCATCAAGATTAAAGGGAAATTCTACTGCCTTTGCCTCTGTCTACCTTTAACAAAAAGCAACAGTTTTTAATAAGTATAGAAAAAAATCCTATTTTACTGCTTTTGTGGCTTTGTGGAAATGTTCAGTGTTTAGTTACTTCCTCTTATTTTAAAGATAAATTTAATAACATTTACAACAAAAATGTAAACCAGCAGTCCCTCATTGAGATGGATATAAAACTTAGATGGAAGAGGTAAGTTTTAAATGCTGAATAACTTCAAATGTTGTTGCCTCACTTTGGAAAGAATCCAAGAAATGTGTCAGAGTTGATTGCTCTTAAAACCATCTTATTTTCATTAGCAGTTTAATCTGACAGGTAGACAACTTGAGTAATTCATTAATATTAATTGACTACTATCATCAGTTATCATACCTGTGTCTGAATTTGCTGCCCTTTGTCTACTAGTGGTCAGTATTTGCAGAAGTATTAAACCAGCATTTATGTAGTTTAAAAAAAAATAAATTATTAGATTTACAAATTTTACTTTCCTTGCTGTAGTGTTCTGTAAAATTAGCCAAGTAGCCTATAGCTGCATGGTGCAGTATTCCAGTTTAAACAGTGAGGATTTCACTGTTCTGTCATGTTCAGGAAAAGTTCATAGATTGAAAAAAACCACCTTGAAATCAAATCATCAGCTGACAGATTTTGCATTTTAAACACTTTTCTTTAATGGATAAAGAGCAGAGTAATTGTGGAGAGGTTTACGAAAAAATAAGAACTTTAATTTCAGTAGCTGTTAGCTGATCATTACTTCAGCTGCCAGAAGAAAATGAGGTTTTGCTGAGGTACATTAGAATGTGAAATGAGTGTGAAATGTGTTTTTCTGATGTTCCAGAAGTAGTACTGAAGTCAGCTACAGGAGCAAGCACTTGGGATTGTTTTACTTGTATCATCAGTGTTCTAGAATTACTGCAAGGAAGAGCACTTGGGTATTGTGCTGTGACTTTATGACTTAGTTTATGATGCTATTATTTTAAAAATACTCTGTGGAAAAGGAACTATATCCTCTTGCCCTCCAAGGGCAAGACTAAATCTTTTGAGGACTATGCAAGGCTAGAAGATGCTTATAAAGACAGGATAATTCAAATCTTGAGGTGAGAGATGAGCTCTCTTTGGAACTAACACATGCAGTTTATTGTGCAAATGTTGTGCACTTGGGTTACCTGAGAAATATTTTCATTTCCTCTTTTCCCCTTTCTGGATTTTGAATGCTCATCTTAAGACAAATTTTTTACCCGGGAAACAACCTATACTAGTGGGATATGATGGGTTATGCTTTGGGCTTGCTGTGATGAATGCTTCTGTACACACCAAGGTCAGAATGAATAAAGCTCATGTACATCGAAGGTGATGGTATGGAGGATTTCATGCTTTGCCTTTCTGGCTGGGGTTGGCATGACACATTGCTTAGGGACTGAAATATATTCCTGTCCATGCTGGGAATACTTAGAGTCAAATGACAAGAATTTAGCCATATTTTGGCATTCCTAGGAAGTGTCAGGATTCTAGTAAGTGATTTTTAATTGTAAGGATACGTGATTTTCATCTTGGTTCTCAGTGCCACAGAGTGTATTGGGGAATCTTCCAGATACTGCTTAACCTAAGAACTTATGGTAGAGACTATTTCTATAGCATGATCTAAGCTAGCTTAATGTTTCCTGCCAAAAATGTTTGGCACATGACCAAACAGGAAAAATTCAGGAGCTGTGAGGTTAGTAAAAGTGGCATTAGGGAGTTTTTTTTCACTATAAAAGAACATGTGGAGACAGTTTGCTTGGCATGTTTACACCCATGCAGCACACATTTTCATAGTGGCAGCTCAAAACCAATTCAAAGTTGTATATTTCTGATTTTCCACAGAAGAAATTCCAGTGAGTGTGAATTAAGTTATTCAGAGATTGTAAGTTTATTGGGAAGGAGGCATCAAGTGTCTGAACTGATGTATCTAATATGCTGTAAATTGTTCTGTAGTGTGTCCTTCTGGATCAATTTCTTGTTGTGTTATTTAAAACACAGAATTCCACAATCCAAATAGAATTAAAAAAGTTTAGAGAAGCCCTGAATGCACGGTGCAGTTGTTGAAATCTCTAAGGTCCTGACATCTCTCTGTCTTACTTCATTCAGCTTGGTGTTAGGATTTTCTCTGATGCAGGAACAGAAAATACTTGACTTGTAAATATTGCATGATCTCCTGTAAGATATTCCTGTTCCTTGTATAACTTTCACAAAAGAAAGTGCTTTAGTAATTGCATGATTACAAACTGGATGAACCTTTGGAAGCAATCTTTGATTACAGAGTAATGGATTAGATGTTTTGTAGTAATAAGCTTGAGGATTTTCTGTTTACTACTGTGAAACCTTGATGTAAGGGAAGAAGCTTCTTTACATCTGTCTGCTCTTAAATGTATATTGGTAAGATTTGTAGGACAGCACAAATGCACCTAAATGTCTCCTTTCTTAGAATTCCTTAATAGTACTGACATCAAGTCCATGCCCATATCCCTTTCTCAATAATAACTATATGGGAAAGAATTCCTTCTTAGTATTTTACCCCACTTTGGATATACAGGGATTGGTAATTGCTTCAAAGCTTTATGATATTGTATGCAGGATACAAACATCCTGTAACTTGTACGGCACTGCCTAGTCAAAAAAGTTCCTAGATTGAATGAGGACTTACACCACCCTTTATCTCTCTGCTCTGTATTTCTTCAGAACAATTTCTTCTTTGTAACACTGCTTTCAGAGTGCTTGCTACGTTTTATGATAAAATGTTACAAAGAGTATTTACTACAATCAGGATCTCCTTGACTGAGAACCAAGTCTTCTGACAATTGTTTAGCTTGG
The DNA here is from genome assembly GCF_001522545.3 of Parus major. Taxonomy (NCBI): domain Eukaryota; kingdom Metazoa; phylum Chordata; class Aves; order Passeriformes; family Paridae; genus Parus; species Parus major. The sequence goes on along the minus strand of NC_031770.1, from coordinate 6,314,904 downwards.
AGCAGCCTCTGTTTCCCTACAGCCCATAGTAAAGGGTCCTGTTTGGAGTATTCAGCACCAGAATAATCATGTTTTTGGAGAAAAATGCCTAAAAAGACCATTTTAGAGGCCTTTTCTTATATTTTCTGTTAATATAGCCTAGTGTGCCTGGAACTGGAAAGCACATCTGAGCACTGCCTCCTTGCTGGGAGAGTGTTTTCATCCTCTGTGTTCTGAGCCTGCAAGAACTACAGAGTACTCTGTCTGATATGTTTGCAAGAAAGATCTTTATGTCCTGTTTGTGCAGAGCCAGCTTTCAGAGTAGCAGAGAATAAACTCATTCATCCTTTGTTTATGTATTTGTTTTTTCCCTCCCTTTGGAGATTGTATTCTGAATTAGCCTGAAGGCTTTTGAGACTTGGGGTGGTTTTGACTGCTTTCTATAGTTCACTGGCTTTGTTCCCTCTTCCCTCTCCCCCAATAAATCAAGCTTGGTGGTAGTTCTGTTTTTATGTACAGACAACAAAGCACTGAGATCCTGATGCTGTTTGTGTTGTAAACAGTTTATTTTAACTTTTCTGTGATTATGGTGTCCTTTAAAGATCCAAACTGAACAGTTTAAAAAAGGTGGATGACCTCTGTGGTGATGTGTAGCCTCAATTAGTTTTCTGCTCTAATTTAATGAATCTTTGAGACTAAAACTGTGTGTATTATAGTAGGGAAAAAAACTAAAACAGTCACATCACATAAGCTGGGAGACCCTCTTGGATGTTTTTTGCACTCTTCATAAATACTAGTGACATTTTCTGGTTTTGAGTATCAAAAAGGCAGTTGTGAAACTGCTTGTAAAAAACAGTGTTTCTGACTGAGCTGTGCTCAAGTTATCATATATCAAACTCCCAATGTTGAGTTTGTTGTTACTTTTCCTGCCTAACCTTTCTCTCTGTGTAAATTATTTTCTTGAAAAGGAAGTTCTTATTTACTTCCCAAAAATGTATTATTTGATAAAGACCAAACCCACCTTTTTTTAGACAATGAAGAATATTACTCAGTTAGGTTTGGCTACAGTTTGCATATCTTTTTTGTGTTAATATTGAAAGTTTTTTGTGTTATGTGTCAGTGCCAGGTTGTTTCTTGAGCACTAACTTACACTAACAGTAGATGCTTGAGTTCTGCCAAAGTACCCAATAACTTATCCTACAGTATCTTGCAACGTGAACAATTCTTACCTGGAGCTGCACTAACAATGGTAAGAAATATGCATTTAACAATTCAAATTCTCATTTAGATCAACCTTTTTTGAGACTTTTGTAGAGAAAGACTGGACACACTTTTTGGGTTAGGTAAATCATATAGAGGATGGAAAATACCACCACAAAATACTATATAGTGAAAGCTGCAGGTGTTGGATATAGCACTGTCAAGAAAACTTCCAGCAGCATTAATGCCAATAAATTTGCTATATCAATAGTGTTCTCAGAAGCTGAGAACTGCATGGCCCCAGAGACTACATTGTAGCTGGAATAACTTCTTTAAACTCATCTTCATAACTCTGGTATTTCTGTAAAACTTTAATCAATTTGCTGAAAATTCTTAGTCTTTGCTTCTTGTGTCCATTAGGCAGTCGTATTTTTCTTAACTTCATTGTCCATTTTTGAAATAAGATTGGAAGTAGTTGTCCTTTACTGTGGTGCACAGCAGCTTTATGAAAGTGTCTCTTTTCCAGCTACTACATAACCCTTTTTTTAGCAGTATGATTAATTTCTTTAAGGGGAAACAACATGAGGTTTGCTTTTTCTTCTATCCCTAAAAGTTCCATGTGTGTGTATTTTTTTGCCCTTGTTTGTTGTCATAGCTGTGTGTACTGTCTCACTATGGTTGAGTGTTCAGTACTGACTAGAAAACAGCTTCTATGATGGCTGGAGTTTTTTTTTTTTACAAATATATTTAAAATTTAGTGGGCTAGTCTCATTTGCAAATGCTTGGTAAAACTCCATGAAATGCACCTTAATCTGTCTAAATAAAGTTGGTTTTTAGCTTGTGTTGTACTTCTCAAAATACTTTTTGGTATTCCTTTGGCACTGGCTGGCTTTATTGGAAATACTTTACCATTCTCACCGTTCTCATCCCCTATTTTTGGTCTTCAGGATCTTGCTAAGTTGTAATAGAGAGCAGGATTGGAGACAGCTCTGTCCTATTTTAGCTGCAGTTGAAAGCTGATGCTGTTTTGTAATGAATTTCAAATTGAATAGCACTTGGTTTTGTCCAGTAATACATTTAATGTCAGAGCTGCATAATCTTTTAATGAAACTACATAAGGTTGCCAAATGTAATGATAGCAGACAGTCCTGTGAAATACAGACAGCTTATGATTTAAAAATGACCAAACCAAATAGAAAAAAATAATTGCAAGCAAAGGGGGATTTGTTATATGGTTTTGTTTAAACTCCCTCTTCTGTGTCTCCTAGCTTTTTAGTTGGTGAAGGAGCTTACAGATGGGCAGTTGATCACGGGATACCAGCATGTCCTCCAGGTATCATGGCTACAAGTGAGTAAACTGGTGGTGTCAGTAGGAAGAACAGGACAGAGTAACTTTAAATGCTGCCTCATCTTTTGAGGTGTACATCACTTCATTGTTCTTAACATTCAGCTAGCTTATGGTGTTATGGTCTATAAGGGTTGTTTAAGTTCACTAATTTTCTAATAAGTATCTAAATAGAAAAAAATTGTAAACTATTACTTTAGCTGAATTTTAGCAACATCTAATTTAAGTGATTCTGTGATTCTAGGACTAAATCCAATGATGTACTTCTTTTTAACCAAAATATAGGCTCTTTACAAGCTCAGTCCTACAAGTCTCCAGTTGTGATCCATCTTGGATCCTAACAGCACCAACTAGCCCTGTATCAAAATTCAGCAGGTGCCAGTTTGTCTCTGAGATTGTATAGTTACACCCATCTCTGGGTCTTTGTCTAGAGCTGCTCTTGTCTAAACAGGCTGTCAAATTAATTTGCTTTTTTTTTTGTTTTTTCCAACCTAAGGCTTCACTTTACCTAATCCTATAGAATAACCCAATCTGGAAAACAGACTTGGATTGTACTGTATACTAAGCCTAGTTTCTTAGAAAAGCTTCTTGTCTTAAAATAAAATAAGTGATTGTGTTATATAGATACATCATCTATGACCTAGCCTAAAAATGAGTGCACATACCATGGAGAGGAGGATGTGGTTCCCTTCCTTCTCTTCTTCAGCCCCTGTCCCTTTTGGAAAGTGCCATTACTACCAGTCTCTAGTCTGTTGTGGAACATGCACTGTGCTGCCTGTTGAGGTTATGCAGGAAAGAAATCATAAGCTATTACCCTAAGAAGGAGAACACAGAAGATTAGGAATGTTTATTTTACAGTAAATAGTACTACTTACTGCTTCAAATCTCTGACTTGTCCCTAGATCAGAGGTTGAAACCCAGAGCTCCCATTCAGTCTCTTATTTGGTCTAATTTTAAATGTAGATAAATACCTAGAAACTGCAGCTCGGAATTGTTGATACTCAGTGCTGAAGTGTAACCCCTAAAACAGCAGCACTGTTTTATTTGATTGTGCCAGTTTTTATACATATTCACAATACATTTCATTTTGAACTGAAAGTTTTCATCTCTGGCTCCACATGACTGAAACTTTTGCTCTATCCATCTGCTGTCCAAAACAGCATTTGCAGAGCAACTGTTGTGTTGAGTTGAGCAGAACAACTTTATTTCTGTGGCCCTAGAAGGAGTGAAAACACTTAAAGCTTTGAATATTTTTTGGGGTGAGGAGGGTTGCCTTTTTTTTTTCTTTTCAGGAAAGTAGTTGCTACCTACATGCAGGAGATACTATGAAGAAGGTGCCTTGACTAACTCAGTTTGCATGCACAGATTTCAACTGTTTCTAGTACCAATGTATTTTTGTTGTGACAGATAATTAGATTGTGACATTAATTGCCAGATGATACATTTGCTAGCTACAATGTACTCAAGTCAGAGCAAATCTACACAGTACAGTTTAAAAATAGGGATGGCCACTGCTAGTTTGGTTTGCCTAATCCATACTATAAATTTACATAGGAGAAACATCAGAAGAATAATGCCAGCCAAAGTATTTTCACAATCCTACTCCAAAAGACCACTAATTGCATTTTGTCTTTGCAATACATTCAGCATACTTCTATTTAGCAAAACAATTTGCATTAAAACAGTTGAAACAACTAGGACTGACAAGTTAATTTTGTAGTGTAGTTATTAATGGTAGTATATCTGAGTTTTTTTCTTGGAAAAAACAGTGCAAGTATAAAAAAAGCCTGAAAAATCAGTTCCAGAAAATGTTACATTGATTCCTGTCCCAGTCCTTAGCAACATAAATCCTGTACTTCACTGACCTCTGGTCCATGGGATTGGAAAATGACCATTAACTACATGTGTGACAACATGGGATTGTTACAAGTGTAAAGAAATTGGAAACTCTGTCACAGGTGTATGAAGCCAGAAGAAATTTATCCAGTGTTACCATGGAAAGGAAAGTTAGATATGCTTAAGAAACAATCAAAGACAATGTTGTTTCTAAGCAACCACAAAGAGATCTCAGCTGAAGTGAGCAGTTTTGTTAAAAAACATATCCATCTTAAAAAAAGAGAGACTTCTTTGATTGTGCTTGCTATCATTGCTGTGGTACGGTTTACATGGAGAACTGGGGGTAAATTAACCAGAAATCAGGTATCTTCTGAATAGCTCTGTAAAACAAAGAACTGAACTAATTGCCAAACATCAGGAAAATATGTTTAGTAACTTATTTACAAAAAACCAAACTGAAATCCCCCACAAAAACCTCTAATCCAAATTTAGATGTGTACTTGCAGTAAGTATTGGCAGGGAGAACTACGTGCATGTTTTGGCTTCTCTGTGCTGCACATGAAAAATATATTCTTGAAGTTGTCTTATTCTGTCTCCCTTTTCTTGGACCTGAGATGAGAAGAGTAATGTTGTAGCTGCTGTAAGTAAGGCTGGGGGATTGGGTGGTTGGTTTGCATGGATGGAGATTCCCTGTGATCAGTATCAAAGAAAAGGTCACAATCAGCTTTGCAGTCACGCTCCATAATTCTCTTAGAACTATCAAAGTATCTAAGCACCAAACGGGAAGCATGTTTTAAACCATGTTACCTGTTGAATTACATCAAGTTTTGCTCAAAGCTCATGTGCTTTGTCTTCTTCAGTTTGTCAGGTGTGTGAGGAAATGGGATTCCTACCATTTGTAGAAACCTGGGGACTTTCCATTGTACATAGTGGGTGGTTTTACAAAAAACCCAAACACCTGAAATGTCATCTGTCTGTATTGCCTGCAGTCTGCAAGGAAGCTGAATTTATTAGTCCCTGCCCAAACTAGAGCCTGCCAATACAGAGCCCATACTGGCTTATCCCAGCACTTTATTGCCCTGTGCTAGAGAGACTGATTTGAAAGTGTAATCCAAGTGTTAAGGTGTAACAATTTAGAAGTGCTGAATTACAGTGAAGTACAATTACACATTGAAGTACAATGCAGTCTCATAAAAATGTTCAAAGTGCACTTTAAATATGCAAGGTAAATTTGAGGTGCATCCTCAGCTGCCAATATCAGTGCTTTCACTAGTAATCACCAGAACACTTCTATCTGAAATTATCAGTTCAGCCTATAATAATGTCAATTATCTTTGACAAAGATAAGACGGTGTAAGACAGCATCTTGCATTTGCTTACAATGTTAATTTTTCAAAGGGAAAAAGGAGGAAGGCATGTACTAATTCAGGAAACTTGTAACTCCAACAATGTGGAAGTGACAGTAAGCACCTTCATTCACCTAATTCAGTAATTCACCAAGTGAATAATGTTATATAACAACAAAACTCACAGCAGTGGATCCACATGACTTGTTAACTGCAGTTCAAGGGTAGCCACAAATAAGATGCTTAAGTAAGAATCCAAGAACAGAGCAAGTATTTGCTTCCCTTCCCCTATCCCTTATATTATTCAGCACTCTAAATTCCTGACTTGCTAGTGACTCCTGCATACATGGAAAGTAAACAGTGGCATTTTCTGACATGAAAATCTTGTTTCCTTTTGAACTCATATAGTTTCCAGCACCTGCAAAAACCTCTCCAATGTGAGTTACCTCATTGTCATTATTTTGAGATTTGCTGAATAAAAGCTGCTACTTCATTGTCAGAATCCTGCTCTGAATCCTTCTTCAGTCAAATTCTCTAATTACCTTGAGTAACTTAGTGTCATCAGTAAAATCATTTCTTGTTCAATAGACTGGGGGCTGCTATGGGTTGAAATTCTGCTTGTAACAGACCATCTCTTTACTTGTACTTTATTGCTTTTTTTTAAACTGTGTGCATGCAAGGAAATTCATGTTTTTCTTATGGCTGCTTGGATTCTTCAATGAGGGAGAGAGTATTTTCTGGATGATAGTAGTGCAGACTGTGCTATTTCTAGTGACACTGTAAGTCTCCCTGACCACCAGTATTGCCTGCCTCTCATCCAAAACCCCAAATCTCACCCCACTCCCAGTTCTCCCATTACTTCGTTATTACTGTATTAAACATTTGCCATATTGCTGGAACTGTGCTATGAATTTCAGGCAGTGGCTCAGGGTAATGGCTCAGACCATGTTTTCTTTGTTTTTAAGGGGAGGATGAAAGATTTGGATAGATACTCAAGGGTTCTGGGGATTTGGCTGGGAAGCTTGGTTAATCTGAACACATGATGTAAATCCTCCCTGGATTTGGAGACAGTACTGTAGGGTCACTTCTGTTCTGAAATCAGAACAGCTGAGTGCAGCCAGGAGAATGGCTGTAAAAGTTACCCAGGAAAAAGATTGGGCCAAAATGCCCAGAAGATACTTTGAAAGAAAATCTTCCAGGCTCAGAAAAGGCTGCTTGATGAAAAACAAGATTTCTTGCAGGAAGTAGTAAGAAATGCCATGTCCAGCAGCAGTTTACCCTGAGTTTGTGTTATAAAGAACAGATCTATAGAGTAGTGTTCTGAGAGGTGGGTTATTTTTTTAAAATGCTTTTGCCAAGTAATTTTTTTTCCCCCTATTCATATTGCAGTTTCTGTCAAAGTATGGCAACATGGAAGCTATCTACATGGAAGTAGTCTTTTGGTCCCAACACGAGCCTAAATGGTGTTAATTTGTCATTTAAAATAGCTTTGTTAAAAAGAAATTTATTTTCATCTGTCTGTTTTCATTTGTGTCATTTATTTTAGCAACTGCTCAACAGAATTCTTCACAAGATCATTTGAATTCCTGTGGGTTAACTAATTTGTTAGTATATCCCTTTTTAATTCTCTTCTCCAATAGTTTCATTCTCTTTTAATATGCAATAGAAAGATAAAATGCAGAAAGCTTCTCCCAGCTGACTTTAAGCACTGTCTGCCAGGGGGTGCTATATGATTAGTCAGAGCTCTGTCTCTACTTCAAAGATTCAAAAATATAATTGTAGTTTTGTTAGTATTTTCAATTTATAGTTTGATTTTAAACAAGGATTGCTGAACACTTTTAGGTTGCATAATGTTTAGTTGCATAATAACTTGTGTGGGATAGAAAGTTTTTGCTGTTTGTGTTCCCAGCTTGCTGTTCCACCACTGTAACCAGGAAGATTTGAATATTATCCTGAACTTGTTATTTAATGATGCTAAAAATTCATATTTCCTACCTCTGCTTGGAAATATAGTTATTCATGTAGTTATTTTCTAAATTTTCAGCTTTATTGAAAATAAATAAGGTAATAGATGTGGCTTATAAAGCATGGAAGCATGGGGATTTTTAGGAAACACGGACTTTGTAGTAAAAATGTTTAACATTGACTTTGGGCAATAAATAAACAGTGTATTCTAATAAATAGCCTGTCATCTGTAGGCCTGTTTAAAGTGCACAGGGCTAGAATTAACAACCAGATATGTATCAATTGTTCTATTATTTAAAAAATGAAAAGGTGTTTTAGTGTTGTATTTAGGTCTGTATCTAGAATTCAGTCGTTTCAAGGACTCCATGTATAGGACATGTTTGCTTTTCATTTGCCTGTCTCTGAATAATTTCTAATGGGCTGGAAGGTAACTAAGAAACTTCTGAAGAGTTATGTAGAATGAAGAATACAGTTGTGTTTCATTTACTTAGGCATTGTGTCGTTATCTAATAGAACTGCCAAGATTTTTGATTAAATTTTTACTTGTATATAGTATAATGGTTAAAGGAGTTAAGGGAATGATGAGAGTACAGGAGATGAGTAAATAATGGGGAAGTTTTATGGCAAACAGGTGGCACTGATGAATCTCTGAAATGGCTCAGACATTAATGATCTCTTCCACTGACCTGCTTGCTGAAAATTACTTTCTCATCTCTTTGTTAGGTGGTGATAACGATGAAAAAGGCCTTTAAAAATGTGTATTTATTCTCTAGCAATAATAGCTTAGGAAGTGAATCTTGTGCTATTTTATTATGTAATGGAGATCTTGTGACCCTTTCTCATCAGGGTACCTGGGAACATCAGAACCTTTTGAACATCTACTGCAGTCTTAGCTTTGAACAAGATGAGCCTGAGAGACTTTTCTTCAGCATTTACAGATAAATATTATCAAGTGCATGTTCTGATACCACATCCACTAATGCCAACCTCTCCTGCAGGCAGTTGGTGTTGAGCAAGAGCTGCTCCACCTGTTTCTGGGCTCAGCCACTGAACCTTCTCCGAGACAAACCCCTACACACCTGTCTCACCTCTGCCATGACCAAGTGTTCCCCCAGTGCTTCCCCTGTCTGGCACACTTACACCCAAATTGCAGAGTTCACCTGGGCCACTCCTGTTGGTGCCTTGGGGGCTGAAGGGGGAATGTGGAGGATTAGGAAGATGTTTCCAGGTCCTTGAAGATTATTTGTTCCAGAAGAGGTACCCCATGCTGCAAGGCAGGGATGTGTGAGAAATGCTGTAAATGAGGTTGGGTTTATTTATAATGCTTTGATTCTGATGTGCTACAGTTATCACTCATTAAGTCTTTAGTCTGGATGAGGCCCAAGAATGGTGTTTAAGCAAGAACAGTCATTTTGTAAAGCTGTGGGGCTTTTTTTTCTTTTTTTTCCTTCCTCTCCAAGCAGCTCTGAGGTGGTTTTATTCATCCCAATAGGTGCATAAATGAGGGAGCAGAACAGATGGGTTGGTTGTACTCTGTGGCTCCCAAGACTCAAGTGTTAATTCTTGTAAGCATGATGTGGAGTGTACATGCTGTTACTGGGTAGGGTAGTAATTGTCAGGGATTTTATCTGAATGTACTTGTTTGAATTACATCTTCTAAATTCTTGAGCAAAATCAAAGGATGTTTTACTAAATACTGTTCCTTAGATTTCAACAACCATACCACTGGGCTGTGATCCAAAATGTTTTCAAGCTAAAATTCCATCAGCTCCCTTACCTCTCTTCCTGGCTTTCTCCCCAGTCAGTAAGCTCTGCTTCTCTTACTTCCTCCTTGACCCAGGCAACATCAGGCTGATGTAGCTATATTGCATTTGTTTCAGGAAAACATACCTGTCTTCATCATTGTGCTGTGACCCTTTCCTTTTCTCAAGCTTGCAATACACTGTCTGGTTGGAGGTGGTGGGAGTGGTTTTTATACTGTCTTTAAGGACAAATGAAATTTTGTAGTGTCCTTGCACCACAAAGTCGAGGTTTTGTTTTAGATTTAATATGAGCCATGAACTCAAATAGTGTATAGGAGTTTTTCTTTCTGTCTTCTGTAGTGCTTATTTTCAAAACAAATTTTCTGTGGGTTGTTTTTCCATGTTGTGTGTGCGTTGTTAACCAAGTACATTTGAATCCTGGATTGTATTTTAGCTCATGAAATGTTTTAATTTAATGTTTTAATATGTTCTTTGTCAAGGACCAAACTTAGAGTTTTCTCAAAACATCCTCTAACTTCTTTTATGTGTGTAGTTTGAAGCTCACTTGTGTTCCTCAGTTTCTTTTGTCACTAGTTGACCAAGATGAAGCAATGAGAGTACTGTTCGTTTTAATGGCATTTATAGTGGTTTTACGTAGCTAGAACATCACAAAAGGCAGGAATAAACTGGGGGCAGGCAGCCTGTCACTTGCCTTAGTCTATATTACCTTATTCTGGGGAGAAGAAAACAAATTTAAGATTCAAATAAGAGTCAAGACTTTTTTTTAACTGAAGTTGGACATAAAACTATTGGAGGAATAAATTGCCAGGTTTTGAGTTGTAACCTGGTCCTTTATTTCATGGTTATTTTGTCACTTTGGAGGTATTAGCTAGCTTATCCTGCTAAGAGGAATTAATAATTACTGGTAATTATTTTCTTTAAATAATGAAAGGTTGTTATCCATCAATCCTTGCTAAAATAAAATTTTCATCTAAAAGTTATCCTAATTATTATTCTGAAGTTGAATGTAGCCTGAACTACCTAATGTCCCTTCTAGGGGATCTCTGAGTAGACCTGATGTTCCCTCACAGGTATAATAGGTAAGATGGTAAACTGAACAAAACTGAAGAGTATGAATTAATACCTTATTTATTTAAACTTGAGGTTGATAAAATAGCAAAGCAGAGGCCCAGAGGTGTTGTGAAATCTCCATTGTGGAAAGTACTCAGAATCTGACAAATCCTTTTAAATTGAGTTTGGTGTTTTTTTGGAGGTTGGACTACACAACCTTCTAATATCCCTTCCAGCCTACATCATTAAATGTTGCTGGAAAGCTGTCTTTGTCTTTCTGACAAGGCCCAAGAGATGTGTACTTCTTTGCTAATAATGACATTTTTTTCTGCCCTGTATTTCACAACTTTCCCATACCACTTTGAATTAACAATGCAGCTAAGAAGTTACTGTTAACTTCATAACTTTATAGATCATTCAGAGTAAGTCTTCAGGTTTTTTCTTGTTTTGAAAAGACTATCTTAAAGCACACAGTAACCTCTGAAAATCAATTGCCTAGCTAGGGACTGTGGTCTTAAGTGAATGAAACATCTCTCAAGCTTGGAGAATCGTGTGTGTTGTGGCAGGATAAATATGCTCCCAAGGTGTAGGTGGAGTGGAGATGTTGAGAGGCCATATAGCAGCACTCTGCTGCTGGCAGGGCAGCTTGGAACTAGTCCATGTGTTCTCTGTATTTGATGTGATCTTTGTGCATGTATTTGAACTGGTCAACATGCAAATACTGCAGAAGGTTTCCTCCTGACATCCAGCTCTGAAGGACAAGGAACCTGTTCAGGTTTGCCTGTGTGGGCTCCTGCACCCTTTTGCCTCTCTAAGTCCACTTTTTTTCCAACTTGACAGGAGGCAGTGGCATGTTTATCCCTGTGTAATGCCTGCTTTTGAGGAATGCCAAGGCCACACACCATTCTTGCTCACCTCTATGGCTCTGCCCATAGGCATTTGTTGTGCTTGGTGAACTTGTGTCAACTTACAAGTTCTCCTGTTTAAAAATTCTCTTAAAACCAATGTGCTGCCTTATTTATTTTGGGGCACTTCTGTTTACCAAGTTCTTGATCTGTGAGAGGTTTTTAGTTTATTTCTCCCTGCTGCCAATTAGTACTTGACTAAAATGATTCTTTGCCTGCTCCCCCAATCAAGTATTCAGGTTTTACCTCTTTGTCCTCATTTCAAACAGAAATGTGTTGTCCTAAGTAGCTGCATTAATCAACTCTGTATAGAGAATGAATTCTTTTTTCGGTGATGGCAGATTATATGAGTTTGCATTTTAAAAACTGGTATTCATTAGGTTTTTGGAAAGAAATGTTGGTTTTCTCACTACTTTTTGAGTTATATACTTGAAAAACTAACTGTGTACATTAAGGTCTAGTTTTATATACTTAAAAACGTGATTAAAAGAGAGTTCACTAGGTGAATTTGACACCTGTGTGGAAAAGTTTCAAAGTAAAATGCTCACTGTCTGTGTGCTTTGTGAGAATTGTAAGTGAAAGCTCTGGATTCCATTGGCTCAGCAATACTGAGTTCATTACTAGACTTCATGCAGCTGTTCCAGTCTTCTGAATAACAGTGATGTAGCTATATTCAGAATTTCATTTAAAATGACATTTTTTGAAGTTTATAGAAAAACCTGTGCTTTTTAGTTTCCATTGAACTTGTGACTAACTTGTGTAAGTAAAAGATTCAAATTGCTCTGTTCTCCCAATAGCTTGATTTGGTGTGGTTAAACAAGTGACAAAAGACATTTTCTCCCCAACTCTTTACATTTTACAGAGGATGTTAAAACAGCCTGGGGATGATATTGAGTCAGAACTAATTTAAACTAAATATGTCGATATCTGCAATTTGTTCATGAACTGAAACTTCTAAAATGGGAACATGTCATTTTGGTCTCTTAAGCATAACAATTTTATTTTTTAGTCCACTTTAGAGAGCACTTCCTTTCTGAATGTGGGGCTTAGATGTGGAAAGGAGATGTTTGTCTTCTTGAGACCTAGGTGGTCTTTAGACTGTGTTGGATTATGGAGCATAAACTACTGCTAGACTTGTGTGTGGCTTTAAATATAGGGGTAAACATACAGATATGTGATTAAGGTAATAAAATAGTAGCCTAATTTTATGGCTATCAGAATGAGCTCACATGGTATCTATTTACTTGTCAGCAGTCAAAAACAATTTTAACACAAGCCACTTACTCTGTTCTCTTCTGTGCAGTGCTGCTTCTTTGCCAAAGATATTTACACCAGCTTCTGTGTGTTCATGCTGTGTTTCAGCCAGATATTTACTCATCACTGTTGGTGAAGAATAGTAGAACTTTTTAACTTAGGAAAAGATGTGAACATCTTGTACTGAAACTTGAATACATAGCTTTTGGCTTTTTATTGATGCTTTCTGCATCAGTAAAGAAGTGGGGGATGTGTCCTTCAAAATGTCAACTTATTTGCTTAAAATAAGTAAATTTTACTTAGTTACATGCTTTTGAACTATTTTTATAGGGTTTAGTTTAGCAGCTTTTAAGAGGAACAAGAGGAAGCTGGAGCTGGCCGAAAAGGTGGAAACAGATCTCATTCAACTAAAGAAAAGAAGACAATCAAATGAAAAGGTTAGCTCTTGTTTCGAATTCTTGTGTCATCCTAAACTTACAGCTGATTGCTAATAAATTTCATGTCTTGTATGGTAAGACTGATACACCCTCTGAAGCCTGTTCTCCCTGTTCATCTTAATGTTTAGATGATATAATGAAAACTTAGTGCAGTTAAAACTTTCTGCCTTGCTATTTGAAAACCAAACCATCACTTTGTATTGCTTGTGCTAAGGAAAATATTTTGTTCCTTTTGAACTGGAAATATAACAAATGTAAATACAAACAGATAATTGTTTACCAAAACGTTTTCTTTAGCTTGGGATCTCTGTCACTGTTTCCCACTTTATAATGTTACCTGAGCACACTGCATTATGGAACTGGAATTGGTGAAATTTGAAATTTCAGGTAGGTAAAATGTGCATCTGTGCATGCATCTGGCATTGACCTGGCCCATATTACTTGTGCTACAAAACTACCAGGATTCCCTCTGTTCCCCCCATTCTTAGCTTAAATGTAGAGCTTTGTTAACCTATGAGAATGTCATTCACACTGTTTGTGTTTCATGTTGAATATCAAAATACAGGTTATTAAATTAAATGCCTGTGCTTTATCTGAGGCCTGTGGGCCTTCAGATTGGCCATTTCTCTTTGCTTTGCTGAGCTGTCTGACTACTGAGTAGATGACATGTGTTGATATAAATAAGGAATCAATCCCAGAGAATGGTTAGCAAAAGTGTATTCTCTATAGTCTGCAAATGCAAACAGTGACAAATTAGGCAGTTTACACCTGTGTTCTTAGGTAAGATGTTTTCTCTAGCAGGGTGTTAATTTCTCTTTTTTCAAGGAGCTAAAACCTGTGAGGAAATTAAGGATGGGGGAGCCGTGGAAGTTAGTTGTTCATTTTGGAACTTTTCCCTTTCACAGGACTTCAGTTACCTCCTTGTGAAACTGAGAGAGGAGGGGTCCCTGAGCAGTATTGCTGTTCACATAATAAGGGGCAAGTCAATGCTTGAAACATATGCCAGTGCATGAGCTTACCGACCTGCAATTTGAAATTTCAAGGGCTCCAGAGTCCTGTGCAGCGCTTGTGGGAGATTCCCAGAGGCCAGTGGTGGTAGGTAAAGGAGGTGATGAGATAGAGCTCTTCTCCCTGGTGAGTAATCCAGTAACAACACGTTTTGTCAGCTGTCTGGGCACATCCTGTCCGTGGAGCAGGGATGGAAAACCAACCTGTGCTCTCAGTACGGAATTCTCGTGCTATCCACAGTGTAGGATAATTGCTGCCTTACAGGAAGTAAGGTTTTCAAAGTAGCTTTTCAAAATGAAATGGAAAATCAAATTCTAAAAGAAAAACATGTAGAATATATCTTTCCAAACTAGTTAGTATAAAAGGGTCATTTAGCAGGGTCAAAGTGTGTGATTTGTTGCCCTAAAACTCATGCTGTGAGAGCTGTGCTCTCATAAAAGGTTTTAAAATAACTGTTTTAAAACCATTTAAATACTTAAGTAATTACAAGCTAATCTTCTTGTCAAAGTTATTTTAATTGATAAATACTCATGTAACTTTTTTATCAGCTGTGCTTCTCTGCACAGATGTGCTTCCTTTCTTTCAGCAGGACTTCAGAGTTGTCTTACCTGGTTTGACTCACCCACTTGAACTCTGTGCTGCAGCTGAGCTTGTGTGCCTCTGTTACCAGTGCTGCAGGCTGTGGGGAGAGCAAGGTAGAAAGGATGTTAACAAAGGTGGAGTTAAATGGGATCAAAACTAATAGGACAGTGTGAAGAGACAGTATTGCAGACCAAAACAGACTGAAATTACTTGGAAGTTTGAGCTACTGATGAATGTCACCAGCTAAAAAGAAAAATGCAGGCTTAAAAATCAGTTTGCAATAAAACTGTAAGTATACCAGCCTTAGAAAGAATGAGGCAGTTTAAGTTTGTCCAAGTTTGTATGGAAAAACTTGACAATGTAAGTTACTAAAGGAGTTTTATTTCCTGATAAATGGAGGTTTCTGTTGTATTTTTCATTGTTCACCCAATGCAGGATTTGCAGAGGGTTATGCATTTGCATATAGGAAGATCCATTTGTAACTTCATCAGATTTTGAAGGTGTAAAATTTCAGTCTTTTTTAAGTAGTAGAGTCTTACTGATTTGCATAGCTAAGAAAGAATTCATACACAAACAAAAATTAACTAAAAATTCTCTTGGGGGGCGACTGTGATGTGTTCATTCAGCCAGATGCCATTCTCAAGTTCTCCCCTCAAGCACCAGTAAGTAGCAGAAGTAAATATTTGCTGCTTACTGTTAGTCTGTCTTTTACCAGAGGAAATTGTCAATGAAAATAGCAGAGTTTGGCTAGAAGCCCTAATTTTAATTTGTCTTTTGCTATTACAAACTTTTGTAAGCGATCTCAGAATATTTGTAAAAAGTTGTCCTCTTCTTGATTTGATTAAGTGACACTAAGAACCCCCAGGACACATGATTTTTTTGGGACAGATTAGTGTTTGTAAGTTAGTATTTTATAGTCTTGTTATTTAACTCCTTAAATTAAATTATTTAGATTGAGTTTTATTAAAACTGGCTTGGTTTTTATCTAATGTAACATAGGTACTTACATATATGTACACCAGTTGGAGTTATATGTGTGGAATCAACAGTTCCATGTTCTTCAGTTATTGTATTAAGAATGAACATATTTAGAAAATTCTTTTGTCTATGTGCAGGTAATTGTAAGTGTAGCAGTCAATTATGGCAATCTAGTGTCTATTTTATTTAGTCTTGCAGTTTGGAAATTTCCTTAAAAATGAAATAAATGTTCCATCCCACATTTGTGTGGAAGTGGTCTTTGATGATACCTTATAGTTTTCAAAAGTGTGCTTCAAAATCCTTTTAATATGGGGGAAAAAAACCAACTAAATAACTCTCACCTATTCTTGTTAAAGCCAAAACAAAACAATGGAACTTATCTGTGGAAATACAGTATGGAATAATTTTCTCATTTTGCAGATAAAGGTCAAACAAAATGTTCTTTTTTACACACCAAACAACTGTTAAACTGGGAAGGCTGGGATTGTTCATCAAGCTTTGTATAATTAGGTAGCTAATAATAAATGTTAATTGCTTCAATCTGATTTATTTTGTATTTTGTTAGTTATACTCAGAGATGAATTTTAGTGGTAATTACTTTTCATGGCATTTCAAAACTCTCAAGTGGAGAAGGAAAAGTCCTTGTGTGTAGAATCTTTCAGTGGGAACTGGGTAGAGCTCTCCTAATATGCTAATTGCTTCCTTAGGGGTTTATGGTGATGAATATTTACAATTTTTTCATGTGCAGGAGGGAAGGAGGGGTTTTTAAAAATGCTGATAGAGCTCTGCATTTATGCAGACGAGCATCATCCTGTTTTGTGTGCATGTTCTTAGCAAAATTTGAATATATGGACCATGGTTTAACGAATTAATTTCCTGCTGCAAGGTGCAAATTAAGTAATTAATGTGAGGTCTGACTTATAATGCTCACTTTCAGTTGTTTCCATGCAAAATATTAACTACATAATAGCTTATCTATAGGTTGCAATACTACATTGTTAAAACCCCCAAAGTGCTTTTGCAGTGGACAAGTATAATTTACTAGCTGAAGTCAGATACAGTATTTGGTAGCACATATCACCAGGTTTCCTTTGGAACCTGCAAAATTTTAAAATTTAAGTAGCCCAATCAATCAATCAATAGAAAGATAGGACAAACAAGCTGAATCTTGTTTAGTCCTTATTGGATCTGTATAAAGTTTGGTCTTATTTTGGACTTTGTGAACTGTAGTATTTATCATACTTGTTATTATTATCCTGACACTAGCATGAGAGGATCCTCTTGCTTTTCAACATTCATGTGATTTGAGGAGATGAAATGTGTGACACTGGAAGTCTTCTCAGCAGGGGCAGTCTAGCAGTGACTCCTCAGGACCACGATGCTTTCCTGAAGGGAGATTGACAGGAAGTTCCTTTGTTAAATTGTGATGAGCTCTTTATTTACTGGTCCAGAAGTCATAGGGTTGCCAGTACAGTTCCCATGCATAGAAGATACTGACAATGTGTTTTTCCCATTGGATGTGGAATAGAACTGGTCATCACTGATTTTGAGTTTGCTGAATAAGGATGCATACAGCATCACCCATATATCAGTGACTTGATTTTTGATTACAAGCCGGTCCCCTCGACACCAAACCTGTATTACTGAGAGGAAAAATACAGAATTCCTTTGCTTCAGTGATACAGTTTTCCTTCAGAAGGTTGTGTGGGCCAACTCAACCTTCCCTCAGCAATGCTTCCCTTAGAAAAGATTTCCAGCCTTGAGGTTGCCTCCTTTAAACTAACTTTGACAGGCTTGGTTTTTATATCTGTAGTTGTCTATTAATTGAGTTTTTTGTTATGGGTATAATTTCCTTTGATAAAAGGGGGCAGAGGGTAGACAGCAGCACCTTTATCGTAGTAGTTCTTCTCCACATGGAAATTGTAAGAGAATTGGTGTTGGGAACAGCTTTGTCCAGTCTGGTCTTGGAAACCTCTAAGGATGGGAATGTGCACATCCCATGAGCAGCCTGCTCTGCTGCTTAAGGTCTTTTCAATCCACTGAAGAGTATTGTTTGAGCTGCATTAGTATTAGCTCAGGGTGTGTCTGGGAGTCCTGGGAGTTGGCAAATACATTTGCACATGAGATGTTAAAAAAGGGTTCCTTAATTTTCTTTCATCTTTAGAACTTGGAAAGGAGCTGGCTCTTTTCTTAGCCCCTTTGTTCCCGCCATCAAAACTCTTTTTGTTTCTACTTTTCTTCCCCTCCGTGATCCCTAATCCTTCCTTCCTCTGTTTTTCAACTGACTCTTCTTCCCAGTGCCAGCTGAAACCTTGGACCTCTAACTTTTTACCCCTCTCTATCTTTAAGCAGTTACTCTGCTTTATTGTTGGGACATCCGTCCATTTGTTTTAATATTGAATATGGTCAGTGCCAGCATTTGAGTGCAGAACTTGGTGGGGAAGATCTAGGTGTAGGTGCAGAGAAGAAACTTACTGTTTCTCAGGTTGAAAACCATGGATGAAACTCCTGCCTAGGAGTTTCAGTTGCTTGAAAAGTACTATAGAACATGGTAGTGCTGCACTGCATATTTTTCCTTTTGAGACTGACATGGAATTGACCCAAAGCATTTTCTCTTCAATTAAGTGTGGCCAGAGTATCATCATTATTGCAGTACTAGAGGCCATGCTTGATAAATGACATAGTATGCCCAAGGAAATTTTAATTGGTGGTGGTGATTGATAATTTGAAGTTGAATAGTTAGGTGTTTTTATTTTGTTTTTTTTTAATTCCTCCCTCTGAATTCTAGTCTGGAAAATTCACATTTGTATGAAAAACTTAGTAACCTTTGGCGTTATTTCACTGGGTAAGCCTATGTAAGAGGCTTGAAACTTGTGCAGCAGCAATGTGCATGTCTGGAGTATGTGATGGATGATGAACCAGTTTAGTTTATTTGTTTTATTTTCTGTACACTGCATGCTGTGTGTGTGGTGGAGCATGAAGTCTGAGTGCCTTGCCCTGGGTTCTGCAGAGAGGAGAATTTAGGGCGAGCCTAGGCAGAGAGGGGAAAACTGCTTCTTCTCTAAGAGGGACTTGGTGTGGTGTGTTGAGGAATGGGAGAAGGATATAAAGACAGACCCCTGATCCTGGGGGGAGTAAATCTACCTTAGAAGTCATGGAAGTAAGGACACTTTTAGTTTCCCTCTAGTAACAGGGAGCAAAGGGTAAAATTATTTCACTCAATAAAGATTCCTGAACTGAGAACAAGTCTGGCGAAAGAGTCTGTCCTAGGGTAGATTTTTTTTCTTGAGTCTTCTATTTATTGTCTTGCTCAAAATATCAGTATTTTTCTCTTTACATGATGAACAGCTGTTTTTTTTTTTTTTTTGGTGGTGCTTTGTATTTTTTTCAAGTTGGGGTGTTGATGTTTTTGTTGTGGCTTTTTGTTTGTTTGTTTTTGTTTTTTTTTAATTTCATTTTTTAAAATCACACATCTTTAAAGATCAGAGTCTGAAAATGCTTTCTTGAGCCTTTTAGGAAAGGCCTTTTGATGTGGCATCAGTTGCTGAAGCATTTCTTAGTGGACAAGTGGCAACCACTGAGAAATCATGACTTCTGGCACTTTTGTGAGTAAAAGCAGGTGATCTAAGCATTGGATGAGTTCTGAGATGTTTGTTACCTTCTTGTTACTGCAGAAGTTTCATTAAGGTCCTGTCTGAGGCAAAACAGCATTTTGGAAAGATTTATGACAGTGGATACAAGTGCATGATAACAAATCCATTTTCTTGCTAGGCCTCTCACACACTCCTAAGGAGTATGATCTGACTTTAATATGCTGATTTTGCTAGGTTTTGTTTTGTGTTTGTGTGTCCTGCAGGAGAACGACTCAGGAACATTGGATACAGTTGGTGCAGTTGTTGTTGATCAAGAAGGAAATGTCGCTGCTGCTGTCTCCAGTGGAGGTTTAGCACTGAAGCATCCTGGAAGAGTTGGTCAGGTGATCACTGTACATTTTTTGTTTAGTTAGGAATGATTGTTCAGTGTCACAAACAGGTGGGGTGTCAAGCAAGAGCTGTGACAGCAAACTTCTGTTCTTCCTGTTAAATCCTGAAGGCATTTTCACTGTGTTGATATGCAAGTGTTATTTTTAGTGTCCTCCATCTGTGTAATAAAATAGTGATAGTAAGATGCTCTGTAGTTAGTAACCTTTTGACAGAGATATCAGTAAGTTAATTTCTTGGGCTTAAATTCCTTCTTTATACCACAAATGGTCTCTTCCATGCATAGAGTCTTAAAATAAGATTTCTCTCAATATTTAGGGAAGCTGCCCTAATTAATTTTTAAATGATCTTGTGAATTGGAAGAAGTGACAAAAGTAATAAAAGAACGTATCAGGTATTTATGATGTGTTATATATAATTATGATTATGTTTATAAATTATGTATAGTTCTATTATTAATGTTAATAATAATAATATATTTGTGATGTGTCACCTTGTTGTTGTTAGGGACTTTTGAGGTGCATCAGAAATTTTATACTCCATTGCTGTACAGCTGTATTTTTGGTGGACATTTTCCACTGTCCAAAAAGCAGTTCTCTTTTGAAATGTATTTAAGATTTTTTTTTGTCTGTTTTTTGAATAGCAAACTAAAAGAGACTTTATATGAACAGGGTTATCTCTACCCTCATTTTCTGTTAAGCTAGGCTAGAATACTGTATCTATGTCTAACACTTTGATCTCAAGAACTTTAAGAGGATGTAGCACTTGGATTTTTCTTGGGTTTCTTCTTTTGTTATTGTTGTTGGTTTGAGGTTGTTTTTATATTTTCCTCTTTTTTTAAAGGAAAGGGAATAAACCAAAACTGTCATACACTTAAAATTTATGAACAATGTGCTTCTTTCCTTAGGCAGCTCTTTATGGTTGTGGCTGCTGGGCTGAAAATACAGGAGCTCATAACCCTTATTCCACTGCTGTGAGTACTTCAGGTATTTACTACTTTTATAAATACTTAATGAAGTTGCTATCTTTCTCTGTAATTAGTTTTCAAATTTAAAATACCAGCAGCGTTTCCAGACTATGTTCTAAATTTGTATCATTTATTTGCATATATAGGTGTGTCTGTGTGTGTGTCAGCATTGTCTTTAAATCCATGAATTGATCTCTTGCTGGTTGCTTATGTTGCCCTTTTTACTTAATTAGCAGCCATGGGAATTTTATCCTGTTTTGTATTGCACTGAAAGGACATGCTGTATTTGTTAAGTATTAAGGAACCTGTCTTTTAACCTCCTAGTAAGAAGAAGTGCTTATTAGCCCAGTATTGTATTAAATGCAGAATACCTCTGGGAATGGAAGCCTTGTGTAAAGGACTAAGATAATCAGAGGGTCCTTTGGATATAAAAATGCTACATGCAGTGTATTTTCCTCAAAAATATTTAATTAGCATTTCAGAGGAGTATTTAAATGACTTTTCCTTCATCTCTCTTTTCCTTCTGAAAGGAAAGGGAAGAAGCAAAATGAAAACACTGGAGTAAGTGTATCAGAAAATATTTATTCAGCAATTTTCATAAGTGCTTATGTCAGGTTGCAAAATTTATGGTATTGCCCACTGCTCAGTGGTCAGAGTTACCAGCATTCAGCACAGGAAGAGATGAAGAAAATCTGCAGAGTTCAGATTTGGGTGATGTCAGCTTTATCCCATGGGCAGTGCAGAGTTAGAGTCCTGCTACAAAAGCAGTGGGGAGAGCAAACTGACAGGCTGCAGAATTAAAATTTGATAGAAGCTGAGGAGCATCAGGAATATCCTGTCTTGCTTTTATTTCCCTTGTATTCACATCTGCCTTACACTGTTGAAAATTTATTTAGATGTTCACCCTTAAGTTTAATGTCAGTAAAAGGAGATGTCCTTTTTGGTACCTTCTCAGGGGATGGTTCTACTGAACGCAGGAGGGTCAGAAGACATTTTTATTCAAGGGACATTGTATTGATTTTGGTTTAATCAATGCTTACTGATGTAACCAAATATATTTAAATATTTGGGACCATATTAATTAGTGAGCACAAGTCCAATATTAGAGATTGTTTGTGTAAAAACAGAAGTGGACAACTTTATTTAGTTCTTTAAAGCTGTTGTTTGCAAAGTCAGCTGAATTTAAAATCTGTGTGAGTACTGACAAGCATCCTGGTGCACTCAAAGGAGATGACTAAATTTAATGATTGCCTGAAATAGAAGCCTTCTTTTTGCTGGTTCCACTTTTGTATAGTGCTAAATACTTCATTGTTATGCTACTTAGAACTGTCACAAACACACAGAGATGGATATTTGTTTGGTTCAAAACTTCTAGCTTCCATGACATTACCCTGATCCCAGTCCCAGTCAATTGGAGTGGCCTGCTGGTGGGCTGTGAAGCGTGGCCATCTGTTCATTCATGGATTTGAAATTCAGACTAGTGGTGTTTAATTAAACTCTTGTTTCTGCTTTTCCTTTAAAGTAAGTGTGTGTATGTCTGTGAGAGAAAGGGAGATAGAAATGTTTACAGGAAGTGAGAGCTCTTCTGTAATCAATACCATTCTTTTTTCCATTTCAGAAGCTCATAATGTTTTATTTTATAATGTACTTTATGTTTAGTGCAGTTCTAAAATATATTACTGCCTGACTCTTTTTTAAAATATGAACATCCAATGATGTGAACCATGAATTTAATTAAGGAGCAAAGGGATGGGAAACTAAGTTGTAGGAAAAGTTGAAAGAATGAAACTTAGAGCTTGACTGGATCGGGGAGATGGGAATGGGGGCATAAACATCTGTAAATATTCAGGTGAAAGTGCCATGGCCAAGGAAGAGAATAATGCATTAAGATACATCATTGTAAAATACTTAGAAATAAATATACTGTCTGAACTCATGGAGATGCCTTGATTTAGAAAGCTCCAGGATGGACAGTGCTTCTTAATAGAATATCACCACTGTCCCTTGATGTAACTAGACTTAGACTAAACTGTATTTGTAATTGTGTTTGTGTCCCCTTTGCAGGTTTCCAAATGGGTTTTGTGTGGATATTTATTTTTTAAAAATCAGCAACAAATGCAGCTTGCATGTTACGTATAAATAAAAACTGTGTATGTGCACAGTAATTTCATATTCCATTTTATGTTCTGACATTTACACCTGTATGTAAATGTATTTAAAATATGTACATAAAAGTCTACAATCAGTTTAAATTTTTGTGGTTTTCACAATATAACATTTTATTGTTTTAATTTCACATGTCTATTTGTTTTAATTTGTCTTTGAGTCATAAATTTGGCACAAATCTAATAGTTTCTACAGGGAGTTTTTTTCTGTTTTGTGGGAGAAGGAAAAAAAGAATAAAATTAGACTGTGGTTGCTGTGGGTATTGAGTAATGTTTAATGTTTATTGTTACATGACTTCAGAGAATAGCTGACTCATCAAATCACATTTGGAATTTTAAAAAAAAAATCTTGAATAAGAAGTTAAACTCTTAATTCCCCTAAAGCTTTATCAGAACTATCCTCAAAATTATTTGGTATTATGTGTCAGACCAAATAATTTTATCTGAATAATTCTTTGGGAAGTAAAAGGTTTCTCTTTTTTGCTCGTTTACACGTTTAAACTTCTTTTTAGTGATTGCTGAGAATAGAAATTTAAGCCTTGAGAGTTTGTTGTATCAGGTTCTTCATTCAGTCAGGAAAAAGGATATTCTTTGGCATCAGTTGCATACAAGCAATTTTGAAAGGTCAGGTTTTGTAAACTCTTTTCATTCCATACTTAAGAAATTGTTTGTGTCTTTGGGTCTTGGAAGTGATGATCAGCTAGAGACTGTAAAGGTTGGGGAGAGGAGAGTTTGGAATAATAATTCAAAATAGGCAGAGTACAAGCTGTGGGACATTGAAATCCACATGGAATGGACACATTGGGTTGAACCAGAGCTCCAGACACTTTGATGGCTTGTCTCCAGTGTTTGCAGTTCTCCAGGGAAATGTACAGGACTGGGAAAAGCACCTCCACTGCATTAGCCAGGCTTCTGGCAATTTGTGATATTGGGACTTTATAAATTGGAGATATGGTTGTTCTAATAGGTCATGGTGACTTCTAAAAACTGCTTATTTCACTCTGTTCTCAGAAGACCAGATATTTAAATTTTGCTGGGGATAGTTTTATTCTGTGTTTACCTTTGTAGAAACTGCTTTGGAAATGTAAAAGTTTTAGTTTAAACACCACAGTTCTAACACAATAGGCTTTATTCTTGAATTTTTATTCATTTTGTTCTAAAACCCTCCAATTGAAGCTTCAGTGTCTTTCAGTACCTGCCTTATTAGAACAAAAAAAGCAGGCTGGGGGAAAATGTTACCACACAAGTACTTAAAATTAATTCCAAGTTCCTGTAGCTTTCTTTCAATGGCTGTGTATTATTTAAAGACATCTTGGACCTTCTGTTGGCCCTGTGGCTGCTGGGAGGCTTCCTGCTTTTGCCTGTTCAGGAGGGATTTGGTATTAGTTCTTAAGGCTTATAGCAAGTTGTTTCTTAAATATTTTTGGCTATTTTTATCATGTTTTTATGTTGAATGTGCCAAAGGTGGTCGTTCTGAGCTTGTTTGGGCATGGCTTCAACTTTTTGCATGGTAATTTCATACCTCTAACAGTCACTTGGCCTTGTTGTTTAACCACAGTGTCTTTGGTTTTATTTTTAATTTTATTTTTTGGCTTTTCAAAAGTTACTTCAAGGTTTACAAAATACAGGGTATTGTAAAACTCATATTTTATGGTTATAGTTTAACAGGGCCTGGGACAACTGAAATAAAAAGATGGAGACTTTCTAAAAAATGCAGTGGGGGAGATGGTAAAACTTAGGAATGACTGTGAATTTAGGGGGGCTTAAATCCAATATTTATTCTGTAACTCTCAGTCTAAAATTCTGTTTTTTAAACAAGTAAAGCCTTTATGATTTTTTTCCCCCATACATTTTTTGAGACATTTTGATGTATAAACTCTGAATGAAATCAAAATTAATATTTTGACTGGGGAAAAATGATTGTGGGACTTGGTTGGCAGCTGAATGAGAAACACTACAGGAATTTAAGTATCTCAAAACCAGTATTAAAATTCAAGAAATTTAGAGAATGTTGCAGTTGCAGGCACAGCCAGGATACCTGGGCAACCTTAGCTAAGCCATGTAATAAGAGTGCAAGGGCCATTCTGTGCAGCAGTGATGGTAGAGATGGAGTGAAAGCTTGTTAGATGAGATGAGCATGACCAGTGGTCTTTATTTAGTGTAAATGTAACTAGCAGCTAAACTGGGTTTTGGATGGACATAGTAGAAGCCAATTCTGTGGTGTTTAAAAGCTTTTCTGTGCAAGTGTGCACACAGACACAAACAAAACAGGCTTCCCTTTAAGCACTCCCACCACCTCCCCCCAAAAAGAGGCCAGAACCACCCTCGTAAGGCTGCTTGGAACTCTTTAGTGGGTGTTTTTTGTTGGTGCATGAATGTAAACACCGGAAGATGGGTATTATTTGGAGGGAAAACATTTGTGAACAAAACCCAACCACAGGAGAAACAATAGTCCATTTGTTGGCTTTACTTTAAGAAAACATTTCCCGTTTTTTCCTGAGCATAATAAGAATCAAAGACTTTGTGCATATTCTTCTCATTCAAAATAATATCAAGTGTGACACTGAATCTCTCACCCTGTTGGAATATCTGTGATGATTGTGAATATTCATTCACTAACTGTTCCAAAAGTAAAACTTCTGGGGTAAGATGCAGGTTGTATCTCTCCTGGGAGATAAATTGACAAATAATAATTCTCTTTGGATATACAGAACCTTAACAATAAGTATAAAGATAAATATAAAATTACAGTAACAGCTAATGCAGGACACTGAAAATGCAACCCTAAGTGGAATTTTTGGGTGGAAGTGTAAAGACTGGTGTCTTGCATTTCTTTCATCTTTACAACAGCAGGAAATAGAATACAAAGGATGGGTGTGTTCTGTGTCTAGGTACCAGCCATTGAAGCCAGCAAACCTTTAATAGTGCATTTCTGAGGATAGAAGGTCTTGCATTATTGTTTTACAAAATGCAGAAATTCTGCAACAAAGAGCTGCAAAATCTCCAGCTTTTACTAAAATGTATTTGAAGAGACTATTTGATGCAAGAAAGGCACATAGATGATCCTAGAGAGATTTAAAATGCAACCTAATTTCTGATCCCAAAGAAGGAGTAGAAGCTTGAAATACATTGAACTCATTCAGAAAAGTTAAGGATGCTAAAAAACATAATTTGGTTTCAGGGCCAAGCCAGGGTTGTTTTGTTGAGAAGTTAGTAGGGATATCAGATTTCTGGAAATAGCAGATTTATTTATGAGGTGTAGTTGAGGATTCTGTCTGGGAAAAGTCTTTCAGTGATGTCTTGCTCTTCTCCCCTGCACAGAACCTTTTCTTGAATGGAATGAAAATCAGATAGTGAAAACAGCAGTGTTTTAGGAATATGTGTACAAACTGTATTTATTCTGTGTAAACTTCCTTGACAATTTCTTGTGTTGGTGAATTCACCAAGATCCTAAAAATACTGGTAAGGTCTCATGAGAAAAGCAGTGGCCTCTGTTCTCATAAAGGCATTTTATGAGAAGGCAGAGATTAGATCATAATACTTTAAAAGTTGTGTTGGATATACATTTGTGTATATAATGCATCATTCCATGAAGGAAAAAACACACTTTGTGTTGTGAAGAATCACAGAATTGTTTAGTTTGAAAGGAACCTCTGGAGGTCTAGTCCAGGCCCCTGCTCAAAGAGGTTTCTCTTGTTTTTGAAATCAATGTCAATAGGAGAATTAATATATTCACTTTTCCTTGCCCCACCTTTTCCTGCTCAAATCATGCGTTCACATCTGTCATTGCTTCCAGTTCATTGTGTATCTTATGGGTGCTTTTGCAGGAAATATGGAATGGATAATGTTGGAATAGAATGAAATAGGAATGACACCTGTGCAGAGATAGGCTGTGGTTGTTAAATTGTTTGTTGAGCTATGCCCTCAGCCAGCATTTTGGTCTGCTTATGGAAGCCACTGACTTGCAGATTCCTACTTGAAAACTCCTTTTGCAAGCAAACCACAGTGATGTGAAAATCTACAGAGTAAATACTTTTCAGGGAAGCTTTAATGCAAATAGATTGACTTGTAATGCATAAGTTCAGTTTTGTGATTACTTTTTGTTGAGGGTAGTGGTGGCTGTGTTAGGATCTGGTTAGTGAATACCTGGCCAGTGCTGTTTTGTAGAATAATGGAATGCTTTGGGTTGGAAGGATCTTGATGGATGGAGACCCTGGACAGGGATACCTTCTCCTAGACCAGGTTGCTCAAAGCTCCATCCAGCCTGGCCTCAAACAGTTCCAGAGATGGGGCATCCACAGCTTCTCTGGGAAACCTGTGCCAGTTAATTACATTTATAGTGTGATTATAAATCTTGCTTCAAACTTGTATGTGTTATTAGCCTTTATATAATGCACAAGTGCAGCATTGTCTGTCTGGCTTGTCCTTCTGAGTCCACGCTCCCAATACCCAGAGGAATTCCACATGTAAATCTTGTATCCTGTACAGAATGTTTGAGCTACTCTGTGAGATAGATACTATGATACAATTAATCTCTTTGTAGGCATATGTATTATCTCTCAAAATCAGTCTGGCCCTGTAAGATTTGGGGAATAAGAGGTAATTTAATGCATCACAGATGAAGCAGCTGCATATGGAGGAGAGGTATGCCATTGTTACTGTGAAGCAGAGGGTAGGGTGGAGGAAGAGGAGGTCTGTCTCCAGACAGATCAGTATTTACCTGTGGAGTGAATGTTTCTGTCGAGACTTCATTCAGCCTTTGAGTACAGATGGAGTTGAGAGGCTTCAGTGCTGTAGCATGTGGTGTGTGAACTAACTCAGCAGCACCACAAGCTTGGAAGAAGAGGGAGGAAGCCTTAGGCAGAGCTGATTTGGGAATGGTAGCATTATGAAGTGGTCAATTAACACAGTATTAATTATATTGCAGTGTTCAGAGCTGAGGGGTTTGTCCTCAGCATGATCAGAGTGGTTGTTTGAATTGCCTTTGGAAGGCTCGTTGGGGAGCAGAACTGGATGGATACAATAATCAGAGTGCTTATTGCCTCTCAAAATTTTAATTGGACTTGATGCTATAATATTTATTAGACTTAAAGGTGCAGAGGCTTGTGGAGGTTGTAGCCTCCTGCAGGAGGCCCAGTGCTCACACAGCAGTGCTTTGTAGCAGGGCCAGCATCCCCAGCTCCTGCTCTGCACCCTTAGTCCTGTCCCTGCTGCTGTGCCTTGCCCAAGTGGCTTGAAGCAGGGGCAAGGATAGAAAGTGGAGATGATGGGGCTGGCTGAGCTCCCTTCCTGTGCCTTAGCACTTTTCTGGGATTGGGAGTGAGTGGTTTTATACCTTTAGTTAGCAAACACAGAAGTTACTGTCTTGCTTCCTTCCCTGTAAGCTTTGTAAGGTGATGTAGTTTGGAGAGGTATGGTGTTTTTACAGAGATCAGTAGCAGCAAGGCTTCTGAGGAGGGCCTGGGGAAAAGAGTTGGCTTCTTTCTTTACACCTTAACTGAAATTAATCTTTCAAAATGTATTAAATGTAATGAGGAATGTAAGAAGTACATCCTCTTTAAGGGACCTACATTTTTTCTTCATTCTAACCTCTCTTGGAGGTACATCTGAAATTCTGTTTGTTCATAGTAACTCAAACAAGAAGCTTTTAAAAGAAATTATCTGCCATTTACTACTGTTTAGAACTTAAGGATTCATTCATTTGGCATTGTATCTCTCTAACTTTTTTGTTTTTAACCTGTAAAATTGTAAAAAAGCTGAACGAGTTGTTCTTTAGAGTAATTTTAGTTCATTTTTCCCATATTAAAATCTTAGAGACATAAGTGTTTTCTTACTTTTCCTTAGAGAAGATACTGTAGACACAAGTTTGTCTGCATGTTGAATTTGTCTTTTGTTACCTTTGAAACCTGCCCAAATTTACTGAAGTTTCAACCTTTGGAAAATTTCCATTGCATTTTCTTAGTAGGTAAATCATCTAAGAATATTCTGTCTGCAGCAGGAATGTGCTCCACTGAGCCCTCTAGGATCAATGCTTTAGGAATTGGACTGGACTTTGTTTGTAGGTGTTTTTTCTGGCAGTAGGTCAGTAATTAAAAAGTTTCCCCTGCTAGTATGAAGACAAGATATGGCAGCTGATAGGAGTAAAAAAAGCTAAAAATTATGTAACTTTAATTTAACACCGTAGTGCATTCTGGCAGACTGCAGCATTTTGTCTTCTGAGAATTATACATTAAAATTTTTTTCAATATGTAACTACCTGCATCAGTGTCTTGCTAACTAAATATTTTTATTGTACTGTAGTTTGTTTTTTAAAATCACTGCCTTGCAAGCTTTTAGTCAGCTTTTTCTAGGGATGCTGGAAATGACGAGCAGAGCTTACTGAAATACAGGTTTCACTGTGTTTCCATTAGGCATAACTAGAAGTTATCCAGGAAATAATGCAGAAATAGTAGTTCTTTAACTTGTTAACTGACACTTTAGGGACTACTGCTGAACTGAAAAGAACATCAAAGCTTAACAGGACAGGAACAACAGGGCCAGGTTCAGACTGCGCTGTGTAAGAATAGATGATAAAATACAGATCACCTGTAACTTCTGTCTTTAGCTTCTGAAAAGCGAAGAGTCATACTTTGGCAGCAGAGTAAACTAGATTAATTTTTCCATTCTTGACTGTATGTGAGTAATGCAAGTTTCCATTCTGTACTCCTTTAAAACAAGTTCCAACACTTTGTGTCGAGGTACTGTGTGTTTCAGAGCTAGCTGGGCTCCTGCAGCCTGTCAAAGCTCCATAAGCTCTCTGCTTGTGGCTCGCAGAAAGCAAACTCGATTTTCATTTCTCCTTCCATTCAACAGGAGCCTCTTTCATGTCTGAAAATTGAAAACGCGTGTTTTTCAGTGTGGTGCATGGATGTGTGTGTGCCCTCTGGCACACCTGTTTCTAATTTCCTGACTTGAAAGCATCTCCCATCAAAAGAAGCAGAAAAACAATTTCTCTCTGACACGCTGCTCGGAGGCCCTCGCTTTGCACAAGGCCTTCCTTTCGTTTGCCATCTTGCTTCCATCGGAGGAACATTATAAGATGCAGAGCACACATTGTATGGGATGTTCAGCTTATATTGTGCTGGGCTCTTTCTCCTCTTGTTGTGGTTATTTCAAGAATTAGAAATCTTCTAGAGAAGTCACTATGCTGAGGAAAAAAATCCAGTGATTTAATCCTTAGTTTCTTGCATGAAGCTCAAATGAAAGAGCCAAGTCTGTAGCCAGTTAAGTTTTGTGTAACCTGTGAAATGAGTGTTAGTTACCATTTAGTACAGAAAGATTAACATTTAAAAATTACAGCTCAGATTTCTTTCATTTTTTTCAGAATTGTATGCAGTGTAAGACAGTATCTAATATAATAGCTTAAAGTTGAAGATGTTAACCACCTTAAAAAATGAAAACAAAAACATCATATCCCCACCCCCAGTAACTTGGTTGTTATGGAAGTTGTGTATAGGCTAACTAGCAAATTACTGCTGCTAGAAATACTGAAATTACTGAAATAAGTAACTGAAATAAGTAATTACTGAAATAGTAACTGGAGGGGCCTACTGGTACATTCAGAACAGCTAAATTATTGTAGGATAACAGCAGAAAAAGAATATAAAAAAAAACCCCACATAGATTCCCAGACTGTTCTTGTGCAGTTCTTGTAGTAATCAATGAGGAATATTTGAATAGGAGGTAAAATTGTATTATTATCAGAAATTACACATTTCAATACCCACAGAAAAGGGAAATTGTATTTCACTGTTGGCCTGCCTGGCATGTTGAAAGAAAAACTGCATTAAAAACTGTATTGTGGCATGATCCAAGATATGTGTCTCTGAAGGTCGGTGTTGATGTTTCTGTAGGATCCTCAAGTGATTTTGTATATGATCTTCAAATAATTTTCAGGCGGGAGTAGAAACTTCTGGTTGAAGACAGGTTTTCTGGGATCTTTTAGAGTTTTGTTTGGGTTTGTAGTTCATTTACAAAATAAAGGTGTTGTGGCTATTAAGCCTCCTTCTTCTTTCCTTCCCTTGTCATAAAAATCTCTTGTCATATATCCCTGGAGCCTTTAGGAATCTGTATAGTCTTTCCTCTCAATCTAGGAGGCTAGAAACTTGCATCAAAATATCTGTATGTATGTTGCTGTTTAATTTTTGCAGGATCTTAGAGTGGTTTAGGTTGGGAGGGACCTTAATGATCATCCTGTTCCAAGACTCTGCCATGGGCAGGAGCACCTTCTACTAGAACAGGTTGCTTAAAGCCCCATCCAGCCTGGCTGTGAACACTTCCAGGGATGGAAGTTGCTCTTCCCTTACTCTCTAATGCTGTTACCTCATTGTGGAAGGTCACCAAACTTGTCAGGCATGATTTATCAAAATAGTGTCTGTAAACTATTTGTTTTCTGTAGAAGCTTTTTTTCCTTTGCCAGTAACAATCCTGGAGGAAAGCAGTTAATTGTACTTAGCCCTGCAAACATGGACAGCAGCAGTTCCAACAGTAGTATTTTTGCCAGTGGTGGAGTTACAAGCAAGCATCATGGTGTTTGCAAAATATTACTGTGTTAAGAAAATAATTTGTTTACTATATGAAACAGTTATTTCAGTGTGAAGCACTAATTTAACCCAGTAAATTTTTCCAGCTAGTCATCTCCATTTGAGTCACTCATGTGTGAAGTCTTAGGGAAGCATTTGTCTGTCATTGCAAAATACTCATCTCTAAAATATAATGAGCTTCAGGTTACTGAAGAAGTCATCATCATGACTGGGAAAGAATAATAAAATGATTTAAACTCTGTTTACAGGAAAGTTACTAAAACAAATGTATTTGAGACTTTAATGTAGAATTGAAAAATTCTTAGTGGGAGTCCCTCTTGGTTTGGTTGTAGTACTATTCAGTGAAAGAAATGCCAAATGTATTAAGACTTGCAGTTAAATGTAGTATAATGTGAGATAGTTAAGCAAATGAACCAGATTTGCATTTTCATCAACTTGTGTACATGATTTAGAAATGTGTTTAAGTAGCTTTCACTGGAGTTGCTGTCTTGAATCATGTTAATACAACTTCTTTGGAAGTTGGCTAATGCTGGTGGTTAGACTAAAGCGACTGGAACTATAAATTTGAACCCACAACTTTATATTGTAAGTTATAAATCAGTTTTGATTGCTGTAGTAATGTATATATTCATTTTGTGCCTAGTGCTTTTATTATCTACAGTGTATCCCCAGTTAGAGGCTATACAGATGTATAGATCTGCTAAACCTGCAAGGAGTTTGGTTTTGACTTGAGATAATAGAAAGTGTAACTCCTCAGCCTGTATCTGGTCAAAGTATGTGAAACACTGCTTAGTTGTTGTTTTTTTTTGTTTTGTTTTCTTCTTCTTCAAAAATAGATGTTCCTACATCAAAAACTACAGTAACAAATTTTTCTTTTCCAAATAGGGGAATTGTTTTGCTTAGTTATCTGTCCCTGCAGACTGCCTGCAACTGATGTGATGAAAGATTTTTACATACACTGCCAGCAGCAGTCTGTAAGTTTGCTGCCTTATAGGTTGACATAAGTATGACAAAAAAAATGACTTTGTCTGTGGGGATGTAGAGATGTGTGATGTGTTAGTAGAATTGCAAAGCTGCTTTCCTTGTGGTTGATCCTGGATCACATCTGTGGGCTGCAGCTGTTCTTAACCCATATTAAGTTTTCTCTCTCTGATTTTTTTTTGGAGCAGACTTGATGTTATGGGAACTCTTCAATAAAGTCATTCTCTTGGGGGGGAAATAACATTGTACGTCATGCTAAAAAATGGCCATTGTTTTTTTGATGCCAATTTAGGAAATACTTGAAAATTGTGAAGGAGTAACATCTGGTTTTATTACTAGATGTACTGGAGATGCATAGGCTCACTCTGATTTCTGTGTCTCATTTGTTTGATTCCTATTCTAAGTCCCCTGCTTCTTATTCATATAGTTATATTTAAAGGTATTACATGCTATATTTTAAAGGTACTAACAGATTTTTTCAAGAAAACCATCTTTCTCAGTTTTTACTGGAGCATATGCCTGCTCAGTTTTGTTCTTTACAGCAAAACTTCATAGAGATTGAGGTTTCTTAGCTTAAAAAAAGTGATGTCCATGTTGTGATCGGTGGGTAAAATGCATCTTGTGGGATTTTTTTCATGTTCTTCATCCATCACTTTGGAATAAATAGTAGGTAACTCACAGTTCTACTGTGGACAGAAGCTTCTGGGTGTGGGTGTAATGAAGCAAGTGAATGGACAGACCCTCCTGTAAGCAGCTGCTGAGGTTGCTCTATTGCAAAAGCCTCTTGAAGATTATCTCCTAACCAGGACACTTCCCTCATTAACTTGAGAGCTTGACAATCTCAATGAAAACACTGTTTCCTTTGTGCTCTCAAGAACTTCCCTTGGCTGTGTAACTGTTGTAGTATTTTGGCTCTTTCATTTTCCTCTAAATTTGTAACTGGTTTTTACTCAATCTGTTTGCTATACAAAGAATTTTTTGTCTTCCTGTTGTGCCAATTGTATATAGATTCAATGCCAAAGTGTCCCACTTCAAACAGCTCCCTTTAGCTGAATTGTATTAATCA
Source organism: Parus major (assembly GCF_001522545.3). NCBI lineage: Eukaryota > Metazoa > Chordata > Aves > Passeriformes > Paridae > Parus > Parus major. The sequence goes on along the minus strand of NC_031770.1, from coordinate 6,281,515 downwards.
GGAGACACTGCCCATTAGCAGGGACACATAACTGAAGACCAAGGTATTTTTTTGATGATTGAACATAGGAGGATTTTGGGACATGTGTACACAATTTTTCAGCAGTCTGGTCTCTGGGCTGATTCTCTGACATCTAATGCATCCATACTACTCCAGAGGGTGGTTTTTTGGTTTGTTGGGGGTTGTAAATCTTGAAAATGAGGGGGGTATTTTTTTTTTCCTTGTGTATTAGCAATCTTTGAAGAACAGTGGAAACTCACTGTGCATTTAAGGGGAAGGGTATAATTGTGTGACAGGTAGCCAGAGAGGGAGGTTTTTTGAGTAGGCTGCCACGTTAATTAGGGTTTAAAATGGTGAGAAGAACTAGAAAATCAGTCAGTGAGTAGCTGCAATACACAGTGCCAGACCTACCAATGTGTTTGTGCCATGTTGTACCCAAACCAGTCAATGGTCTAAACTCAGCATATGCACAGCAATGAGACTCAGCAGGCTGTGCTGGAGCCACTTTAGCTTGGGTTTAATTATTAAATTTTTCTTTATGCCACATCTAGGCTGGCTTCAGCCAGTGTCTCTGTTCTGGGCTTGTTAGTTCTTCCAGTCAAGTGCTTGCTACCCTTGGAGACTGAACTGTCTTTGTCTGAAGCCAGCCTAGGTCTGATGTCTAACCAGCTCCAGCTCCCTGCCACTTGGAAGCAACTAGATTGTTTCCAGCCATAAATTTGTTTCTGGAGGCTGTGTTAGGTGTATTTATGTAGTTCTGTACCTGAGCTTAAAAGTCCAACTGGATTATAGCAGATTTTTTTTTTATGGTTCCAGTGTATGTTCCATCATCTTGTTGTATTTAATGAGAAATATGCTAGAAATATTTCTATTTAATTATGAACAGACTATATCTGACTTCTCTCTGTATATTGTGGTGTCTAATGCAGTTTTAGGCCCTGATAACTTACAAATTTGATCAAAATGTAGTCACATTTAGATAGTTTGAGATCATTGTTATGTTACAACTCTACATTAGTTATGTTTTCTTCTTTCCTAACTGGATAATAGAGTTCACCTGGCTCTTGGTTAAACCTCTTCTGGCTGCTTTGCTTCCCTGCCATTGAGGAAAATGTCAAAACAGGAGGTACAAATAGTGACTTTGGTCTATGTGGAGAGGGTATCAGCAGCGAGTTTTCCTGTCCAGCAAAGCCCAGTTGGTCCAGTACACATGAATGGTGTCATTTGACTGCAGCTGTATGTGCCAAAGTACAGTACAGGAAGGGAAAAGGGTGTAGGAGAAAAAACAGCAGGTGTGAAAGTGTTCTTACAGAAAAAGAGTAGCAGCTATGACCTGCTAGTCTTCACCAAAAATAGGTTTCAGAGGATAGGTGCAGAAAGCACTGAGGCAATAAGTGGTTGTTTGCAGAAGCTTTTTAGTTTCTTAAGGACAAACCTTTAAAAATTACAGGAATTTGTATTAGGAGTCCAATGACCAGGCACTTTTGCAAAAAAAGCATGAGTGAATTAATGTATTCCTTTGTTGCAAAAAGGCTGAATCAGATGGACTAAGTAGAAGATTCTGTCATGCAAAAGGAGTTACTGTGTCACTGAAGTTCCCAGTCTGAATTCAGAGTTGCATGCAAGGATCATTCCCAGGAGAATGATTAGTAAGAGGATTGTATCTGGATAGAGATGCCAAGTCAGAGACACTGTCACTGTTTTTTCTTTCTGTACTTTTGTTTGGTTTATGACTCTGTGCAGTTGAAATTTCAGGAAAGTTGTGACAAAACCACTGACTTATTTGAATTTTAGTGACTCTGTGTCAACATTTTTACAAAATAAAAATATGTGGCAGAAACCTGTCATATGCATCACTATGAAGAAATTGTCATTATTTTGCATCATCACAGCCAAATTAATGTGATGATGTAAATCAATGACAGGATTTCTTCATAGTGATATCTTTATTTTGACTATTCCCAATCTTAATATTTCTTTAGGCTGTGGAGAGCACCTTGTCCGGACCATACTGGCCAGAGAATGTTCATGTGCTTTGCAAACAGAGGATGCCCACCAAGCTCTCCTAGAGACTATGCAAAACAAGTTTATTGGTGAGTATACAGCCCTAAATGTCACCCAACGTCATTGAAAATGCAAGCAACTCTATTAAATAAAGATACTTATGCTTGTGATTTCTGTTGAAGCCTTGTGTTGCAGTTGGCTTCAGATTTAGTGTTGTGTTACATCTGAAAAATGTTAAACTACAGAAGAATATATTAGGAAATTTAAAGGAAAACCCTTGGAAATATCTCAATCGTTATGTGAGTCATAGAATACCCAGAGAGGTTTGAAGAAAGAATTTCCTGTCTGAATCATGGCCTGTGGTGTACAACTGCATATTTTAGAATTGAGGGTGAGGAGCATTAGTAAAAAATTATTCATCATATTAACCCTTTTAAAAATAGTAGACCTCAAAAGCATTTCATGCTCTAATTAAATTAAAAGACAGATTTTGCTTTGCTATTTGCATCATAAAATTAATTTCTTGAAAAAGTGAAATGGACTTTGTTAAAAAACCAATTTTTTCTTTAAGAGAATTGTGCCATATGTCTTCAATTTCTTGTAAATATAGATCTTGGTTTTTTTCCTCAAGTCATAAGCAAAATATGAATGTGAATTTTTAAAATAACCATAAAATCTTGCCCTTTTAAAAATTCCAGTGAAGCTTGTGGCATATATGTTGACTTGCAGTGTTTTCATACCCCTTAAAATTTTCAAGCTTTAGAATCCACAGACAATTTTCATCTTCAAAATTTATTATGGGCAATGTACATACACACTTGTACAGTGTGTTGCCAAAGCTCATTTTCTGATACTTTAATTAGAACTGGAAGAGGGACACATACATGCTTTTTTTGGGGTCCCAGGGACTGATGCCCGTGGTCTTGGCAAGCAGTGCATTGCAGTTTCTTGGTTTATTTTTATAGTGTTGAATCCATGTTGGATTCTGCTTTTGACATTTAATTGTTTGAGGGGAAGTCACCTTTGCATTGGAAGACTGCATTTGATAATCTGCTGCTGTACTGCAGTCATTTCTAGGTGTAGTAAGAGTGCTGGACACTGTGTGTTCCCCAAAAAGATTCTCATCCAAGCAGCAAAAATGTAGCTTTTTTAATTTAATCACTCATTTCAGTGCATAGTGGCACAAAATTAGGAATTTGTGTACCCAGAAGAAGTGCTTAGAAAGGATGCTTATGATAGCTTTGCTATCTTGTAGCCTGCTTTGCAGATGTTGTATGGAAGTGGCCTAACTTTAGGAAAGTTGGATCTTTTAGTCCAGACTCTCCAAATTTATTGTGCTGTTTGTGGCAAGAGTACTAAAAGCAAGCCCAAATTGTATGTACCCTTCTGCAGTTTCACATGAGGGCTTGTACACACATGAGATGGAAAGCTACTGATGAAGTAATTCATAGAGACTGGCTGATAAAAGCCCCAAATTTAAAATTTTTTAGTTAAAGGTGCCTTCTTTAAGTTGCTTTGAGTTGTCTGGGTTTTCTTTGTTCTGTTTGGTAATGGTTAGCAAAAAACACAATTCTCATTTTGCTGTTTAATGCAAACATATTTTGCATAACAGATGTTTTCATTTAGATATTAACTGGCTCCTATGTGATATATTCATTGTGTTCTTTAATGGAAATGTGAAAATGTTTCTGTTGGAGATAAAAGCCTATTAAATTAAATTGTTACAACTGAACTATCAATTGCAGAGAAAGAGGAGCTGTACAGACAGAGGTACCAGGATATCAGTGTGATTTGTTATTGCCCTGGGAAAACAGCAGAAAGTGAATGAGTGAGAGAGACAGGATCAAATTAATGCCCTTCATGAAAAGAAAATTTGAGAAAACATTTGTATAACATTTATATAAATGCTTTGGAATTCCTTAGTTTTGATTCAGGACAGGTCTGGCTTGTATTTTCAGAAACTTCCCACTGCAAGCTTCTGCTCCCTGACAGCAGGAATGTATCTGCTAATTTATTCTCTGGGCAGTGCTGATGTAGGGAAAAAAGTCACAGCCACCTTTGTTTTTTGTGTAGGTGAAATGCTTGGATTAGAAAACATAAAATCTAGTTTGTGCTTAGCTGTCCTGTGAATGAAGAGCAATTGAGGAAAACATCAAAATCTGGATGCATCTTGCTGGTTGTGTGAGACCTAGTATTGAGTTAGCAGCTGGTAGAGAAATTCTGGAGATCTTGGCAATTCTGCAGATGGAATACCAAGTTACATCCAGCAAATACAGTGCAACAGTTAAAAATGTGCATTATGTGAAGTAGGTTCATACAAACAGTAGGTTCATACAAAATAGGTTTTTTTGCTGTGACTTTTCATAGGTGATGTGCTAGTTGGTAGCATAGGATGTGTGGGGTGGTGCAGGATTTCTTACTGTAAAACACCAGGATAAAATGGGCTGATGGAGTCCTTGCTGATGGCATGGATGCTTCCCTTGCCTTCCTTAGAGCCCTGCTTTGTGATCTTGTCAAACTGTCACCAGAATTATAATGGACCAAGGCATTGGAAAAAAAACCCAGCCTTTAACAAAGCTGAGCTAGAATGTTTTATCAGAAGTCGAAATGTATATGACTTGTATCAGAGGAATGAACAGCTGATTTTGGCAGTTGCCATCAGATTGGTGCTTCCTGTTTACAGGACTCTCCAAGTGTCTGCAGAGCCCTGGGAATCTTTCCAGCTAGGGAATGCCTGGCTTAGACAGTGAGTGCTGTTTAAACAGCAGGTGATGAGCAAACTCATGTCAGATGTGCTTCTCTCATCCTTTCTCAGAGCCAGCTTACTGTGGAGAATGCACAAGTGATGGTTGAATCAGAGGTGAGAGAAATTAAATTTAAGATTTTTTTAAAAATGGAATAAGTTCCATATCTTTAGTCAAAGAGCACAAAAGGCTTGGTTCACAGTTAAAGAATGGTGTTCTGTAAACATAGATACCTTCCAAACAGAAGAACAGAGGATTTTGTTACTCATCATTCCTTTCAAATGCAGCCAAGTTTGTGGAATGTAGACTTAAGAGTAAATATTTGTGTCATCTCATTGGTGGGAAATCTGGGCTTTTAACAATGGCAGCATTACCAATAGTACTTTAAAACTTCTTATGAAGTATTAGAAAATAATGAGCTGAAAGACGTAGTTGGAATCTGATATTTGTTCTTTCCTTAGTGGAAATACATTTCTCTAGTCTTGTGTTATTAAACTGTGTTTCAGTTGAGTGAAGTCTGCAGAAGGGTAATAGCAGAAGGTTAAGGCTGACACTTTCTCTTCTAGAAGTTTAGTGTCAAAGTCCTCTCTTCTGAGCAGGGCTTTGGACAGCTAAGAATCATACAATATGAAATTCCTGATTATTAGTTATGCTTGCTGGGGAGGAAAAAGCCTGGTACTTTAACAAGACTGAGTACATTATAGTTTCCTTTGGTGCTGCATTTGCTTTATACAAGCTTTGTAGTATGCTTTATGGTTTTCTAGCAGAGGAAACAAACTATGGAAGCATGTTTTTGCTTCTCCATGACACAGAGGAAAAGATTCCAGAAGGGAGTGAAGTGATCCTGAAGTTTCATAAACACAATGTGGTGATGTTCCACAAGGATTTGTATAGGTCCTCCCTATGCTTCTCTGTGTCAGAAGCATTGGCATTTTATTGGTCTGTGGTATCATCAGTTATTTAATTTCTTAAAATCTTCCCTATAAAGTTTTCAAGTGCAGGTGTTTTCCCTTGTAGCTTAAAAAATTCGATATAGATGTTGGAACTAAATGTATCATGAAATATAAAGCCCTGTGACTTAAGACAGCTTGTGCTTAAATGTTCACCAAATAATGGTGCATGAAATTAAAAGCAGGCTTCATTTAGTGCTTATTATATTCCTCTAATGTTTATTTCAGTTGTTACCTTGGAGTTTAGCAGGATACATAACAGAAGCAGAGTGGCAAACAGCTTCACTTCCACCACATTCTGTACACAAGCTGACAGTCCAGTGGCTGAGGTGATCTATAGCCTGTTGATCTGAAAAAGTCAGAGTTTCATTCAGTGCACAGGAAGGTTTAGGATTGTTTAACTGCCCTCTGTTAAAATTCTGGGATGCTGGAACATTTAATTGGTTAAACCACAGCCACACCAGTGTTTAGACCCAAGTTTTTAAGCCTTTGAAACCTGATGTAAACAATGAAGCTGGTAATGGTTTCACTGCTATGGATGAGTATGAATGTAAAACATGTGATGAGCAGCTGGTTCATCCTTCAGCTGGGTAAGTGTAAATAAAACACTTCATTTACAGCTTAGTGTTGAATCTGTGCTAGAATGGCTCTATGCAGTAACTACAAATGGGGAGAAAAGGTTCAGGAGTGAACAACTCGTATCAGTCCCATGATCTGGAGGAAACAATCTTCATCATGCAAGAGCTTTAATTCCCAAGAGATGCTGAAGAGAAAGGGTTCTTCACTTGTAACTGCAGCTCCTCCAGAGCAAGGCTGAATGTGGAAGCCATTATTTGCTTTAATACTTGTGAAATCACTCAGTTCTATCCCTGATCAGTGGCTGAACCTGGGTCATAGTGTTCAGCTCTGTCTGCTCTTGCAGAACTTCATGGGATCAGTGAAGGTGGAGTTGTTGTGAAGACCTGCTTGCTTGTTTTTGAGAGACCATTGCTACACATGAATAACATGCAAAATACATAAATAAAAAGGTGATAATGCTTTCTGTATGTCACATAGCAATAACAGAGTAGTTGAGCTTTGAAGGAGAGAAATGTGTTTTGTAAAATGTAGTTTTGTGACTGGGAAAGGTGAGGATTTGACCACAACTAATGAAGTATGGGGTTGGTTTGGTTTTGTCCTACCCCATCTCTCTGGTGTGGCCAGTCAGTGCTAACATTATTAGTTAATGCTGCAGTTGGAGTTTTACTTTGGATTTTTTATGCCACATTCCTCAGTGGTATGCCAGTGTAACTGGGAAAGCAACACTGAGCTTCATGAGACTTAAAACGATATTTAAAGCCCCAGGTTTCTGTGATTTTGTCATTAGCAAGCAATTAGATCAAAGATTTATCCAGCAATTCTATTTTATTGAAGTGGAAAACAATATTTTTGGCTAGTAGGCATATTTTGATTTTATTTTAAATAAATTTTGAATTTGTACAGGCAAATCTCTCTTTCTGAAGAGTAAAGAGAGAGACAAAATGGTGTAGGAGGTGGGAACCAGATCACTTTTTCATTCTAATGAGAAACCATTCTGCCTTTAATATATGTTCCAGTGTTTTAGTTCCACTCTTTCTCCTCCTCTAAAAATACTAGTTAAATGAATATATTAAAAAATCATTAGCTATATAGTTATTTTTTACAGAAGTCTGATCTCTTATTTCTTTTTCTCAATAGGTTGGCTGTAACAAAATTAGTTTTAGAGCTAAATTAATGAAATATATTTCTAACCTTTGAATTCAGTGTTTTGAGAACACTCAGATTAATTCCTGTGTATTGTACATGGATTCTCATTAGAAATAAAATATAATACTGCCTTTTTACCTTTATTTTTACAGATTTAATGTTGGATGTATAGCATTCAGCTGCCTGGAATTTTGCTTACCATTTGACCTAGTCATTCACACTGTCTGGTCTGTTAAAATGCTCTCTTTAGCATAATTGTAATCATCATCAGTAGGTCTGCATATCTAGAAAGATCCTTGTTTTAAAAAGGTATTATATTTGAATCCCTCTTTTAACATTTTTTGAAAATTTGCCTTAATTGGAAAATAAGAAACTTTTAAACAATGTGCTGTTCAGCATGTATTTAATTTGGCTTAGGGTCTGATTTTTAAGATCAGAGAAACAGCTTGAATTTACTGTAATGTAGAATACTGTAATATTCATCTAGGCCACTGGTTTTTACTGACACTTTTTAGAGGTTGATTCCCCACAGCTTAGGCAGTGGAGACATACACTGTATTGTTGCTGATTTTGCACTGAGAGGATTTAGCTGAACTTGCTGCTGAAGGCATTTGGGATGGGTGAGGGTGTAGTCACACAATTTGCCTCTGATGTCTCTGGGAGTGGCAGCCTTCAACAGAAACAGGGAAGCAGGGTGGCCTTTGGAAGTGGTGTGGGTGGGACAATCCTGAATCTTTGCAGGGTACTGCAAGTGACTGTGTCTTCATCTGCTGCTTGTGTTTGGAGATGAAAACAAGGGGTTTGTTCTTTTTTCAGACTTCTCCCACCATTCCAGGGTAATGCTCATTCTGCAGGTGATGAGGAAATGGTGTAGAAGATCAAAAGGGCAAGCAAGGCTATGTTTTTGTCTGTAGGAGAGATAATGTCTCCCATCATCCTTGCTTTGTTTGCATAACACAAGCTTTTAAGACATTTGGTTCAATACTCCATTCAAATTATCTGCTACAAGTCACTTTAAGTCATTTTATTCATCTCTGTCTCACACTAGTTGTACTGTTACAAAGTTAGTGCAGTGTGACCTGGTTTCATGTGACATAACCAACATTTCTTAGTCCAAGGGCCCAACCTCTGTGTCATTCTTAAAGAAGCCAGTGTCTTGCCCATCCATTGTATTTTATGGATCTTGAAGTTAAGACATTTATCACACTTTTACCAGGTGCAGTGCTATTAATTTAATCCTCCTCTGGAGTTCTCCAGTTGCAGTAGGGTGACAGTGTACTTCAGCAGAGGCTGAATTAATACAGTCAGTCTTCCAACTTCTGTGTTGGTCTTCAAAGCCTTTGAGTTTTGTGGACTGGTAATAAAGCTTCCATGGTGCATAATCGTTGAAGGAAGTAATTTGTTCAGAAAACAATTGTGTACATACTTAGGGCAATATAATGGACATCATGTTTAATGTCAATAAATAAATGGTAATTATGCTGACAGAGCTGGGCCTTGCAGTTGTTCATGCAGAGGTTGAGAATCTTTCTGGATGAAGTTGTAAGCTGAAGACTTTCTTATGTGCTTGAAGCTCAAGTTTTAAATCACTTATTTAAACTCCCTTTCCAAATAAGTTTCACAAAACACTTGCGTTGAGTGATTGTATTTTTTTATTCTGTGTTTTGCCGGAGATGGATCTTTTGTTCTTGCAAAGAAATCCCTGTAAAAATGGAAGAATTTTGATGAAAATGCAGTGTTACATGTTTTGCTGCAGAGTCTCTACATGAAAACAAATATCCTGCTAAGTCTTGTAAGACTTAAAAAGATGATATACAGGTTTCTCAGATTACTGAAAATTCTATCAGTCATGATGGCATAGTTGACAAAAATACTGGGAAAATTAAGAAATATGTAATTAACTTATTTACAGACTTCTCTTTCATCTATTTTTTCGGAGTGTGGGAGAAACAAAATCCCTAAAAATAAGTGATTAAACTAATGGAAGCATTTCTAGAACAAGACTTCAGTGGCACCAACTCTATAATCAGTAGTTGCTGTCTGGGATTATGTGCATTCATACAGTCCCAGTGTTTTACTGTGGCCTCGAATGTTCTCTCTGCTGTGAATACTGTTTGCTGGCTGTGTTCTGATGAAGTAGAACATTTTTAACCATTCTGATTAAAGAGATAATTAGTCTTTTTCACTAGAACCTTGGAACCTGCCCTTGAAAGGCAAGGAGGAACTGCTTATTAAAAAACAAACCAGAACTTTTTCTGTCTCTTTGCAATGACTTTTTGCCACAGCATGGCTTAGAGCCTAAATCATTTGTGCAGTTTAGTGTAAGATTAGGTCTGCAGACCAAGTTCAGGTGGAGGCATTGTCTTTGAAGTGCCTGATTTTGACTTGGGTGGTAAAACTCTTCACAACTTTCCAAGCCTTGTTTTTCTGTTTTAACCAAACTTATTTTCCTGTTTTGTCATCTATTACCTTATCATGGGCTGCATTCTGGTTTTGCAGGGATTTGGTCACAAGCAGTGAGTAATACAAGAGGTGTAACTGTAACTAGTAATAGTTCTTTTACAAAGCAAGTGGCACTTTAAAGATAATATCTGTTTCCATTAGATCAAATAACATATTACTGCTCATTAAGCATACTGCATTTATTATTTTCCTGCAATGTGGGTTTCTGTTGCTGTGACCACCTTGTATCACTTTTGAAGGTGGCTGCTCTACTGTTTAGAGAAACACAATAAAGCTTTTAGTTTTCCATATGGTGAAGCTCAAAATTAGATTTTATTGGGCTGTTTTGTTATTGTTATTTGCATTAAAGGAGTAATTCTAATCATACAAATGGCTGTGGGCAAGTTAAAGGAGTCTGATGAATAGATCTGCTCTAAAGTTCTTGTGGCTGGCAAATTGCAGTGTCTGTACACTAATTTGTTTAAAAGAAAGAATTGAAAAGAATTACATTAAATGGCTGTTGCAATTGTATGTTCAATTTTAAATGACAGTATAATGCAGATGTGTAAGAAAGATGTCCATGGGCCTAAGCACAAGAACTTGATTAATTTTGTGGCTCAAGACATTTTAAATTGTATGTAAATTGTACCATTGTTTCCACATTTAAAGCTATAGGAATCTTATTTCAAATTGCAAACCAGAAAGAATACTTAGGCTTGGTTCAGCTAACTTTAAAGCTTTTCCAGCTTCTGATAGAAGACTTTTATATCCAATGTCTTAAATTAACAACAGAGGAGCCACTGTGAAAAGGATGTGCTTAGGCTTTTCTGCTAGTCTTCATCAAACAGCAAGGCAGACAGCACAGCAGTTTGATGATGTCTCTGTACAAAGGGCTTTAAATTGGCAAAAATGAATAAGCTATAAAAGTTACCTAAATTTGCTTGATTTTTAGATATGTTTATATTAATTATAGAACAGAAAGAGCTAAGTATTGAATCACAAGTGTTTTTTCAGTTTGACACTCCATTTTTCATAATTTTATTTTCTTTGATCCATGCACAAATAGGTTCGTACTCCCAAATGTAATTTTTAATATTTTTGTTTTATTCCATGCAACTCTTCATTTTTTTGAATATTGGTGAATTATTAGATAAACATTTTAGAAGATTATTCTTTTGAGAGACTAAGAAAAAGAGAACTGATGCTTTTGTAAAAGCGTTGTTTGATCTGCCAGTCTTTTCCACCCTTAGTGACAAGATTAAAGAGGAAAAAGAAAGTCAAATTAAAAAAAAATATATATGCCCAAGAAACTCTTCCTATTGCAAGTAATTCTCCCCAATGATTTTGCCCAGGTTCACCTTTTCTAGCCAATGAAGATGGTGTACTCGGAGGTGTGATAGTTCTCCGCTCTTGCAGGTGTTCAGCAGAGTCTGAATCCTCACAGGAAAAACCAACTTTACTAGGTAAGGAATTCTTACTCATTTTTAATTCAGCTGGGTGTTAATTCAATGTGAAGGGTGAAATAAAATCTCTGTGCATGTTTGAAAGCCACAGAGGAAACAAAAAGGAATTGACATTGAAATAATAAAAATTTAGAAAGTGAAATAAGGAACAAACAAGGCTAATATTAATAAAACTCCAGAAAAGAGCATTCTTTCTGACTCATTATTTCTAATCAGAATTGTGATGCAGAGGGTTTTGTGGGATCCTTCTAAATCTATGGTATAGATATAATGCTTGTGGCGAGGCAGGATGTGTTCCTCATAGGAAAAATTGCATTTATGGGTGGGAGTAATGCATGTAGCTGTTTACTGTTTCTCAGTAGCTTCTTTATGAAAAATGCTTCCTAAAAAGTTCTTTATTCCTCCTTTTTGCAGAAGAAAATCTGTAAACTTGGAGGATACACTTAAAATTTATAAGGAAAGTAGTTCATGGTTGTTTATTCTTGGTAATGGCCAGGAAAATCGGTTTAGATAAGTCACAGTTTCTATTTGCATGTGCACCAAACAGGAGTTTCTGCTGCTCATACTGAAATCACCTGGACTTTGCCTCTATCAGTGGCTGGCTGGTTCCAAAAGGGCTTTACATCCCTTTATCCATGTTTCTGTCCTGGAAACACAATCCCTGTCTTGCTGCTTTATGACAGAAAAGTGCATTATGGAAAACTGTCACATAATTTGTGTGGGAGAAACAGATGGGAACTGGAGGCTTTAGTCTATGAGCAGAACAGGGTGGAAATACAACCCTGAGACAGTAAAGCCTCTTTAAGGGAAGGAATTTGGGGTTGGGGGCACATGAATTACTCCAGGATGACACTTGTGCCATCTCCTTTCCTGTGGTGCTCCTCAGATGTGGAGCTCTGTGCTTATTTATTGGGTCACATTGACCTGTCTAATACAGACTGGGGCTATGTTACCAGAATTAAAGTGTTTTTCCTTTTTATGATACTCTACTTTATTATTATTTACCCAATTGTGACATTATCTAGAGCAACAGCATCCTGCAACATAAATTCTATCCTTAAAAAAAGAGTTAAAAAAACGAAAATACAAGTCTGTTTAAGTGAGAACAAACAAGATCGACATAACCTTCAATTCCTGAGATTTGGAAATGAGAGAATTTTTTCTATTCATCCAATGCTTGTCATTCATATAAGAAATCATATTCTATTAATGATTCAGCATTTTTTCCTCAAAATTAATTAATAAAATCCCCATATACTGTACATCATAAGTAAAGACTATTTGTCCATTGATTTTTGGTTTTCTTTCCACTGAAATAAGACTGAGATTAGCTTTAACACAGTACTTTTTCTGTCCCATGGAAACTTCCTCCCTTGTAATGAATGCAGAGATAATACATAATTAAACATATGTAGTATTTGTGTTGTTTGGACTGAAAATAAGTTGGTTAATACTGAAAAACTTCATGTATGGAATAAGGAACGCCCATGTCTTTGTTACAGGAATCATCTTTATTTCTTTTCAATATTGAGAAAAATTACAAGGAAGTAACTTGTTAAATGGTTGAAAATATACTTATCTGAAGATGTTTCACATGTAATTTAGAATTTTCATTATAGTTCCCTATTTGTAGTGGCTAACAGTAACCAAGGTTTGTGCTAGTACAGGCTAGTTTTGGTAGTTATCAAAAGCCAAGATATAATATTTTCAGGGTATTTGGCCTGAACTGTTTACCAGCTTATCAAAATTGAAAGATGAGATTCAATTTGTTTTTTAGAAAAATGTTTTTTCACTGACAGTGGAGCCTTTGGGGGTGCCACAGAGAGGTTGGCCCCATTGACCACACATTGATTGTGCTGGATGTGTTTTACTCTCTGAAAGCTTTGTTTTCAGCTCTGGTGGTATCAGTCACAAATCTGTTACAGGGGAGCAGAGCACACACCTCAATGAAGTTCATTTTTCTTTTATGATGATATCTGCATATCTGTCAGAATCTTCAAGTCTTGCTGGGATCATCTAAGCTTTGATCTCCTGCTCTGGTTTAATTGCTATGCAAGGAGAAGTGGTTCAAAGGATAAGTGTGCTCAGCAGGCTGTGACCTTCATCAGCCACGTTAAAGGAATGTGAGGAATAGGAATGAGTAAAAGTTTTAAACCCATCTAGTGTGATGCTTCTTTGCAATATGAAAGTCACTGTCAAAAGAAATATGTGGAAATGTCTGTTCATGGAATCTTGTCTAATTCATGTTAGACACCTCCCATAATTCAGAGTTTGTGCTTCAGTGCATTTTAAAAAATCCTTTTACAGAATTCTGTGAAATGCCTTGAATTCTGATCAGCTATTTTTTTCCTTTCCCCTGTTCCAAATTATGGACTTCATGAGCACAAATAAAAATGACCAGGACAGACAGCAGGAAGAAAACAATGTGGCAATTTATAAAGCTACACTGATGGAAAGCTGAACATATGAACAATGTGCTCTTTGTCTGAATTTTGTGTTGCAGCTGAGTAGGAGTGTGTTTGTGTACATAAAGATACCTGCACATGTGCCAGGCAATTAAAGATTACTGGAACAGGCTCTTAAACAATTGATAAATCAGGACACTTTCAGACTTCAGGACAGCACATCACTGGAATAATTAACAATATATGTGAGTGGTGATTAGCATTCTTAAACATTATCACTGGAAGCATGCCAGTTGGTCATTAACACTGATATCCTAAATTAGCTGTGAGTGCAGTACCAGAGAGCTGGTGATGTATACCTGGTGCTGGAAGCACAGGTAATCAGACCTGAGAGTGCTTTGATAGGGGTTTCTTCTTCATTTTTCTTTCCTCTCTTACCTTTGGTGCTCCTTACCCTCTCCACAAAGAATGGGGGTGTTTGTAATTCAGCATACTTTTGAATCCAGGATATCCTCTAATTTTGCCAGAAATCTTTCTTTCTTATTGTGCATATTACTCTGATTCCATCAGACACCTCTCCTCCTTTTTCTGCAGGATAATTTTGCTTTTACCAGATGTCTTTCTTGCCTGCTCTATATCTTCAATTCCCATATTGCAGATTTGACTATTTCTGCATGTTTGCCTGTATCTTGCCTGGGCAGCTAAGCCACAAATCCCCTTTTACCTGTTGATAGTGGTCCATCTGGCTTATGCTGTTGCAGTGTGCATTTGTCTGGGCTCAAGGTAGGCAAAGGCGAGTTCTATCAGCTTTTACTGATGAGTGGAATAGGACACTGCTTTAGAAGTTGGTCCAGTTTTTAACTGCAGTTTCAGTTGATGTATTTCTCATCTTGGAGGCTCCCTATCATCCAAGTAACATTCTCATTCTGGGTAAAAGTTCTGCAGTGTGTGACACTGAATACTGGGGAAAATCTTGGTTGTTTGATAGCTTTTTCTTTTGAGATTTAATCACTTTTGTTCTTTGTTTTTTATCCTTGTTATATTTGTTCCTCAAGACACCAATATTGTTAAATTACATCTTGTATTTTAAACCAAGGCCTTTTTGTAACTTGTTGCATTTTCCTTTATAGTGGAATTTCTGTGGAGCCATACAACAGAGAGCATGTGTGTTGGATACATGTCTGCACAGGATGGCAAAGCTAAGGTAAGCCATGAGGAATAGGCTGTAATACAGTAGAACGAGTGCAGAGGCCAAGGAGAATTTGAATTAATGATAATGAAATATATAAGATATTTCTTTCTTGAAGAGAGCAGAAGAAGTAATAGTTGCATAAGCAGCTAAATGTGTCAATTGATTAGGCATTTCTAATTTCTTTATTTAATTGCAGCAGTTAACAGCCCTATACTAACATATGTTCCATGTCAGGATAAGGTGCCATGAGCACATGTCCATTCCCTCTGCTGACAGTAATTGCATTTGAATAACTTCATTCATCTTGATTCAGTTATGCTGGTACCATATTTTTCTGTGAGCATGTCTTCCTTCAGATAAAGCAATTGCACCATCAAGGAAGATATAAAACAAACTTCAAACAAGTTCCTAGAATAGCCTATATGATAAATATTTCCAATAGTGCCATCCTTATTTTCAGTTTCCTGGGGACTTATAATTGATTTTAAATGAGAGAAATTTTATGTTAAAATTGAGTTTAACAATGAAAACAGGAAAATTCTGTCACAGTAGGGATTACTCCTTGCATGTATGAGTGGATGAGCCATCCATTCTTGGGAAAAGAGCATGGAAGGGAGAAAAAGGAAAAAGGAGGGTACTGTAGTGTAGCAACTAAAGCATTTAGGAGAGATATTTGGAGAACAGGGATGAACTTGGGAGAAGCTGCAGCAGATACAGTCATGGTTTCTGTTGGCATCAGTGCAAAGGGGGATGTGACCAAGGTGTAATACAAGAATATACAAAAGAAGAAAATCAGCATCAGATATTTTACATAGCAAAACTGATGTGTCACTGTTTCAAGCACTGGAATGGATGAGTTCATCTTCAAGGCATAAAATGTGCAGGAAAAAAAAGGCAAGAATGCCCCAGAAAGACAAGAAAGATAACAAGCAGCTGATGAAGGAAGTGCTGGTAGAGGTGTAAGTGAAGTATTTGTGTCATTTTTGAATAACTTAGGTACAATTATTTCCAGATAGCTATATATGGAAGACAGTATGGTTTTACTTCTTTTCTTAATATTTATTTCAGATTTAGTTGAAATAAAGTCCAAACTGAAGTTAAAAGCTCAGATTGAACTGAATGAAACTAAAGCAAGTTCAACCACAGATGTTCTAGTATTTGCTAGTTAGCTTTAAAATTGTTGTCTTGCATTTGCACTGGAAGAATAACTGAGAATAAAGGATGTTAAATGTTTCCAGTGTGTACACCTGCCTGACTTACACTGTGAAGCTCAAAATGTTGATGTTTCTTCCTGGTAATGTCCAATTAATAAATAAATGCTAAATATGAAATCTGTCTGCTAATGAGTATTAACATGACAGTGCCATGCCCAGAGTTGCTTTCTTACTCACAGTTGCAACATTTGACATCTGGTGTGCATTGTTTTCATACTGCTGGTAAATTCTCCAGCTGGTAATCCTGATTGTGCTGACAGACACAGCTGCTCTTCTTGGTTCACTTTTAAATTATGTTTCTGACCTTCACTGAAGAGTTAATCCCCCTCCCTTTCTTCCTTCTTTGAGTCTGTGGCCACAAATGCTTTCCAGAGAAAAACCACAAACGCTTTTGCTGCTGACTTCTATTGATCAAAAAAAGTCTTCTGTCATAAAAGCTGGAATTTTGTTCTGCTACAACTAGGACTAAGTTATAGACGGAAAACTGGGCTTGAAATAGAACACAATGTATTGCAAGTGAAAAAAAAACCAACTCTTTTCTTTAATAGAGTGACTGTTTTGCTACAGTTAATTTTGAGTGCTTGCCATGAAAGAATAATGGGATAAGAGTTCATAAAAGTATAAAATATAACTTGTTTATGAGTACCATAGCAAAATGATTAGGCAGCAGCTTGTAAGGAAATATTTGCTTTCCTGTTTTTCTAGGGTGGTAAAGACTTTCAGGTTTTATTTCTTTCATCAGTCTAGGACTTGAGTTTTGTTCTTAAATGGAGGGGCTGTTGTAGTGGCTGATTTTTAACTGGTTCAATTTAATCAACTATTTGAATGAATATGAAACAAAAGCAAGACTTAACAAGTGAGGAGGTTTTTAATTATCTGCTGTTATGAACTAGACTAATACTAGAATCATATAAAGGGGTACATACTAAGGAGAAAAGGAGCCTGCTTTACTGTCTTAGTGTGATTCTTTGGGCAGGGGAGGCTAATGCAATTCATAATAGGACCTAGCAAATGGTGGTTCTGAACCCCAGATGGAAACTGTGGAGGTACAGGATGCCTTTCTTACAAGGCAAACATAAGGTAGATGCAACTCACCTGCAGACACTGGTGTGCTCAAAACATGGAGACAACCAGTTGTCTGCCAGCAACTCCTTAAAAGAGGAGTGGGACAGGAAAGTGGAATCAGACTTGAAGTGGTTTGTACACCCTGACCTGCTGGTGCTTCTGGCTTCTAGCAGTGTGAGCTCTCCAAGCATTAATTTGGAAGTACCGTTGCACCAGGGGTTTGTTTGCTCCTAATTTAGGCAAGACTGGGTTCTGCAGCTGGCCACTTAGCTCCAGATCAGACTGCCTGAACGTTGGCTCACCAGCACCAAATGGCTGAGCCTGCAAGAGCTGTGCCCTAATAGTGCTTTGATTTAAAGTATACTTTCTGAAAAGGTGTCCAGTCTTTTTTTTTAAACCAGGATGCCAATGGCCCAGAAAAGTCACCATTTCCTGTTGGATTAAAGTGTTTGGTTGAATGTTGCTTTAAAAATCCTGCATAGGCTTGCCCCATGAACTAAATTCACACCTTATTGCTGACAAAGTCAGCAACCTCTGGTTGTGTGTCCTATCAGCCCTTTCTTGATGCTGAAATTATTTCAGCTCCTCCCCCACTCATAGCACTGGAATTGTCATCCCCAGCACTTGCACAGTGAACGACCCAGTGGCTTCCCTCAGGTTCTTATGCCACAAGCAACTAATCAAGGCATATCTTAGCTGTTTCAACTGTGCTTTTCTTTTATTCTTGTCATCCTTCTCAACACAAGCAGTGTCATACTCACTTGATGCCAGCCTTAGTCTTAAATTGGATGTGGAAGGACACAAGCTTTCCATCTGAACTTTTTGGCTCTTTCCTATACTTCTTGAACTAACCTGCACCACCTGGTGCTGCACCTAACCCAGGCTGGTGCTTGGGAGCCTCAGTTATCATGAGCTTAAGGGGCAGATACACTCTGACTTAGGAGCTGCTGGAGTCACACCTCCTTCCTTAAGCAATACTGTGAGGGATTGTTTCAACATCAGCCCTGTTCTTTGGGAGATGAATGGGCTTCCCAAGATCTCTTGAAGCAAGGTCTTGTATCACCACCTCTGTGATGGTAGAATTATCACAGTAGTTGATGCTCAGCTCCTGTCTGCTAGTGAGGCTGCTGGAATATTCTGGGCTGCAGTGGAAGTTTATGGCTGCAGATGTGAGAATACATAGAAGCAGATAGAAAATACTAGTTTGTGGGTTCCCTCTGTACTCACACTGCTCCTTTTGGAACTGCTGCATCAACAAAGGTTATGACTTCTAGATTGGAGGACTGGGGGATTAAATAACTGCATGAACTGAGGAGGGTTTTTTTTGTTATTGTGTTGTTGACTCATGAATTACTTAATAGGAATTTAGGATCTTTGATAAGCAATTATTTCTTTTTCCAGTCTTCTCTTTCTGAGATACTAGTTGGTCTTCAGAACAACCTTCCAGATGTTTGGGTTTTTTTATGGCTCCATAATAGGTCTAACAACTGATAATAGCATCAGCTAAGAAGGTCACCCTGTTACCAGGGTTCTGACTTCTTTAACATTACTCTGGCAGGGTTCAGTCATTTCCTGTTTTCCTGAACTGACTGCATTATGTTCTGAGAGCTTAAGCATTTTTGTTGTCACCACTGGGGAAGTAGCTCTACTCTAAGGTGTTGCTTCTTGCATCTCTGTCCATACTGTCATGGATGAGGTGCAATACTTCAGGTCTTAATAGTTTATGCAGCATTTGGTAGAGCAATTTCAGTGTCAGTTTGCACAAAGGGCTTGCTGACCTTCTGCCATGTAATTTGGGATGGGAAGAAATAATTCCTTCAATTCACCCATAATGTGATTTTAGATTAAAATGAGGAGTAGGAAAAGAAGGATGTTAATGGTTAGGTTGCACAAGTTAATTGTCTTTTCTTAGTTACAAAGACTTCATATCTTCTTGTTCCATGCCTGCTTGCTCAATGGAGGATGCTTCAAAGGAAAAGAAATTCTTCAGTCTCAAATGGGAGTGCAGCATATGCCTGCAATGTGAGTTCACATACCAACGGCATCTCTTGAGGGTTCTGGCTATGGGTAGGCAGCCTTTGATTTAATGTTGTGTATCTGTGCATAATCAGACAGGAGCCCTTTTCTCTCAGCCAGGGTCTGCAGAGTATTTGTTTACTCAAGTCCTGCAGTATTCTGTGTGCAGAAAGTGTAAATGGCTGGGACACTTACTTTTTCCTGGATCTGACAAGTGTCTTGTCATGGTGTTTGAGAGTAGGTGGTGGTGGCTGATGTTTCTGCATGAAGACAGGTAATTCCTTGCTTTGTTTTTAATAGTGTTTGAAGTTAGAGTGCTTTTTTTCCAGTGCAAGATCCAGTCTCAATACGAAATATTGCAGTTTTGGTAATTTATTTTGTATAAGTAATTGAAATAATTTATCAGCTCCCTGCATTTCTTAGTATTTATAAATCTGCTGTATTGTCTCTATGAATGTTGCAAACTTTGGCAATTATTGTAAATGTTGCAATATTTTTGCATAGTAGTTCAGACTCATAGGTTTTAGTTTTTTTAACAGCTGGATGTCTTAGACAGCAAATTTAAAAAGCCCAGTTGCAATATTGAATTTAATCCAATTCAGTTGCCAGTTTAAATCTCTTTTTGGCAGCTATTCAGTTCTTATAACACGAACTGCTAAGCTTTATGTTATGGCAGGTTTTAATAATGCAAAGCTACATAAGCCATTCTTTCCATTCTCAAATGAACCAAATTCACATTACTTTACAAGACATGGTGCAGCAGTAGTGGAGAGTGTTGCATATTGCTGTGTTTGAAAACATCCATCAGCAGCAACTGCTGTCCACACCAAATGTTGTGGTTGCAATGTGCAAACAGAAACTTTTATCTTTGACAGTTAATTTCATTTGCCAGTATGAGCAAACATGGTGGACAGGGAGACCATCTCCAGTTCACTTTTCCTGTGGAGATGTAGGCTGTCATCATCAGATTTATTTGCCTTTCCTGATGCTGTAAAATTTAGCAAAAGTCCTTCCCTCTATGTTTGAAGTGATACATGTGACAAACACTGATTGTAGTGATTGTTGTTGGGTTTCTGAGGATGAGCTTCTGTATTTGACTTTGTGAGTGAAGGGTCTGTGAAAGCCCTTTGTCAGGAGAAGGGCAGTTTTCCAGTGCTCATTGGGTGAAGAAACACATCTTGGAAGAATCCTAACTCTAATTTGAAAATTAGTGGAAAAATTTACTGAGCCTGTTTAGTGAGCAGAAATACGAAGTCAAATAATTCAGTCATTCATTTCAGACTACAGAGACAGTCTTTTAACTTCATGAGACAGGAAAAGTATATGTCACTGTTCTACTTATTTTCTTTAATCTTCACTCTTGTCTGGAGACTGGGGAATCAGTCAGAAATTTTCATTTGAAAACTACTCTGTGCATACAGTGGACCATCCAGTTCTCTCATAAAAATAAGGTTTTTCTATTTGCTGGAAATAACCTTCAGTGCTAAGATACCAGTTAAAATGTTTGGCTCATAGACCTTCACGGAAATTAACTGGCTCTGAGATGAGAAGATAAGTTCGTTTTTGAGGTTGGGTTCTTGCATAAAGCCAGTAGTTTTGGAACTCTTCTTGGATTTGGCTGACAGAGTGGAATAGGGAAGATGGGACTGTGTTTGCAGGTATGCAAATATAAATGCAATAACCTGACTTAGTGCCTGTAATTCACAGTGATACAAATCACGTTTGAAGATTCATGACAGGGTTTTAGAATGCCCCTACAGAACCCTAGGGCACAGAGCTGATTAGATGATTGGTTGGTATGTGTCTTTAGTCTCTCTTGATACAGGTATGAGTGATTTAGTTAGACACATTAATAGTTTATAGTGATATAGTTAACCCACAGAATGAATTTGAGCTTAGAAAACTGTTAACTTTCTAAGCAACCTGTATGTAAAATCATTATTTTCAGTGCAGTGAGACCAGAAGTACCCCATCACTGTGTCTTTCTGTTGTTTCCCAACAAGGACAATAATCTGGAGCCTTTTTTTCTATTTTTTCCCCATTTTTTTTCCTTTGTTAAGGATTCACCAAACAAGATGCATGTGGCATTTTCTGATAGCAGCAGTTGCCAGTATTTCATGGGGCACTTTCTGCCATGCTACAGGTGTACATACAAACTGTGCTGGAGGAGAGATTACCAAGAGACAGAGCAGCAGGTTTGCTGCCAAAATGGCCTCTTACTGCTTAGAAAATAAATTCAGAACGTGTGGTCAGATGGTTCTGATGGTGGAAGTGTGTACCCAGCTAGAAGGCTCCAGATTTCTAAAGAATATGTGGGTTTGGTGGTACCCTTTTTTTCAGGGAGCAAAGTTGTAGAAAGCAATTTCCTTAAGGATATGATGTCCTTGGTCTTTCATTATATTTCATCTCTATAGTGTAATGAATGGAAAAAGTTTGTTTTATAAATTATTCTGTCTAAAGCACATCCTGAGTGTGTAATAAGAGTGCTAAACACATGAAGTACTCCCTAGATTTGCTTAGGAACTGAATGTGCTGCCATCTGGTAGTTGTACTCTGTCCTCTTGGCAGTGTTTGATTGATTTCAGCTTTCTCATGCAGCACTGTCTGTCTCTTGGCTTTGGTTTTATATATTCATTTTACAATGTATTTATGCTTTCAATGAAAGAAAATTTCTCTAAAGTTGTTGTGACAAACTGATACTTCTATGTGAATAGAAGGAGGAGACTAGCTCTTTAAAAGAAAACCTTTTATTTTGTTCCTTGGTCTCAAGGTTGTTTCAGAACCCTTGTCTATGAGACATGAAATAATTTAAGTCAAAAAGATGAAACCATGTATCATTCCTGTAATAGTTGTATTCTATATATTCTAGAGCAGAAAGACCTATTAGTTTTGTAAGCAGTGAGGAACTTTGCAGTGTGCATCAAAAAGCACTGGGGGAGAGTAACACTGCAGTGTCTGCAGCGCTGGGGCTGAGGGCGTCGGTAGTTCGTGCTGTTGGTTTGGTTAGGAGGGAAAGAGGGAAGCACTGTGTGTTTTGGATGTCAAGAACATGGAGCAAGAATCAGCATCTGAAGGTTGGTTAGCTCGTTTGGGCTTTATGGAGGGCTAGGAGACAAAAGACCAAATGTTTTTTCCAGCATTTACCTTTTTACCTGTGGAACTGTGGGCGAGAGATTGCTCCTGAAGGAAGCAGCAAAAATCTGTGGTGACTGACTGGTGTCCCAGATGGTGATACCTCATCTCCTGCTGGACCCTCACCAACCTTGCTTTTCTCTGGGAAAGCAAAGAAAATCAGGATATTCTTGGGACTGTAAAATGCCTAGATAAGAAGCTGAAGATATGAATAACTCCATCATTCTTAATCTACCATTCTTTGACATAAGCTTTCCTTAAAGAGAGGCTTCCGTGGAGTTTAGTGGAGGATTAATTCAGGAAAATTATTTTTTCCTTTTTTTTTTACTGGTCCCAGGCACAATTTCTTCCAGGTGTGGGTTCACTCAACTTGTAAATGAATTAGTATGTCAACTGACAGACTAATCAAGTTCAATTAAAACCTTTCCTGTCATTCTTTTCTGTTTGCTTTTTTATTTTTAAGTTTCAAGAATCTAAACCTAATTGACTATACAATCTGGACTTAATGTAAAATATGATGTTGGGATATAAAAATGTAACAAACTTTACAAATAAGTTCTGTGGTTCATTTAAAAATATTCAGCGTTCTTTGATGTTTCTTTTTATTTACTGGAGTTTGTTCTTATGGTTAAGAACAAGGGAGATATAATTGTAAGAATTTACTTGGGAGTTTTCTGAAGTTGTCTTGACATGGCAATGTTATCCTTTCAAATTATTTATTAAGTAACATCTTAAACATTATCATCTTAGATCTGCTTCATTTTTGTTCTACATAAGGCAGCCATTGGTGAAAGTAATAAAAAGTTGTCAGTGTAAACCAGATCTGTATTTACTCCATCACAGAAAGTATGCAAATAAACAGGATGCAAGTAAAGGCTTTGAGAAATGCTTTGTTATATGTGGTTTCAGTGTTTCTGTAAATGGAAATCTTCAGATTCTGGTGTATAGTGGTTTGGGGTCTTGTGTATGGGAAATGTGTTCCTCCTGACATAGGAAATGAGGTTTTCTAGAGGAAATGTGTTCTGGGCAGCTATTTAAGCATAGCTACTTGCTAAAGTATTAATTGATATGACTACCTGCTTATCCCCTCTTGTACATTTTCCTTCCTTTTCTCAAAAACTTATTAGGATTAACTTAGTGCTTTGCTCTGACTGCAATACCTCACTTAACAACCAGTAACATTCTTCTCTGAGGAAACAAATTTGCTACCATGCCCATCAAACTGCTACTTTTATACTGTCATCCTTTTCATTTAGAAATTCTCATAAACCTGGAAAGATATCATGGATCTGTCAGTCATAGACTTTCTTCCACTTAATTTTCTTCCTTTTAATTTTTTTTTTTTTTTTATTAAATTTACGAAATGACATCTACAGAGAAATTGTCAGTTACATTTTGGGGAAAATGGTAAGATTTGAAAGGAATATTTTCTTGGAATGATAAATCACAATTGTAACTGAAATTATTCTGAAAGTAGGGACATGCTCATGTATCAAAATAAATTCTGGAAAGCCAGAGATCAAAGTTGTAGCAATAAAATGAAATCATTTAAATGTTTTAAATTAAATCTTATTCTGTGATTTAACTGAAACCTAAGTGCAGGCACCAGGATACCCTTATCAAGAAAGGAATTAGAAGAAGCTGCCTGAGACAAAATGTTTCTTCAGTGTAATGAACTGAGTCTAGAGTCTCAAATCACCTTCTGCTCAAGTGATGCAAACTTTCCTTACTCAACTCTAACATTTGTGCTTTTTGTGACACCCTGTTGTGTCATTGCAGGTTAGACATTTTGCAACAACTAAATCTTTTAAATGGGATAGTGTATGTACAGACAAATATGTGGTGGGCTGCACTTACAGGAAACTGTAGTTTCTAAATGCCAGCAACATCAGTTGTGAGCTTTATACCATAGCAGGAATAATTTCTAGTTCCAATTTAATGTAACTTGAGCAGTTTTCATGGTGTAAAAACATGTGCAAATGGGGATAAAAATTCATTACTCTTAACAGTGAGTCAAAGTATCTTTTCAGAAGTGGTAAAACATACCCCAGTATATAAAGGATCACTAACAGATTTTTAGGGTCACTGAGTTACAATTCACTTATAAACTGGAGTTTTGTGCACACAGACAAACGTACCCACTTTCTGGCTGAAAAATTCTCAAAGGCTTTTTAAAACTTTCTGTGGAAAAGATGCCTATTGGAAGAAACACAATTGTTCTTTGGGTTCATTTATTTGGTAGTTGGCAACAGGAAGTCTTTGGAGTTTTTTAGGTGGATGGGTAGGTATTTTATGCAGAGAAATTCCTTCCTTGCATCCTGATCATTGCAGTTGCCTTATGCTCTGAAGTGTTAGTTTGTCAAATATTTAATTCTGTCTGAGGTTTCTCAAAGGTGTATTTCTGTATGCGGTAGGAAAGACTTCTGAATCTCCCTAAGAAATAGACCTATAAACCAGGAAATGCCAGAATTATTTTCTTTTGTCTTCATTCTGAGTATTTCTACATTCAGTGCATTGATGCATCCAGTTTACCTTTTCCATGCATCTGTCATAGTCTTTCTCTTCATGTGTTAAACATTAATGCAAACAAGATAGAAAAATAATCTCAGTCGCTTTTCAAGTTGCTTTGTAGTTTGTCCTCAGACTACAGTGAGGGAACAGGTTAATTGTTCAATACTTACAGGCTAACTTTGTCCTGCATAATTTTGCCTTTTCTCAGTCCATAATATTCTCTTGACTTTTCCACAGACTCACATTTCAAGACTTCCACCTGGAGCTGTGGCAGGACAGTCCGTGGCAATAGAAGGAGGAGTTTGCAGGCTGGAGAGTCCAGAAAGCAGCTGATTCTTCACTTCATTGCAAAGAATGTGAATGACTTTTTGTACAATAAGGGTTTTTTTTTGTGTTTTAACAGATGTTGGAAATTCTGCTTTTGTTTTATACTCCGTATTGCAACCATGTGCACCATGACTTGAGACAAGTGCTGCTGTAGTTTATGTTCTCACTCTGTGAATGGGGGTTGTGTGCATGTTCATTTTGTCTCACAAATAAAATAGGAACTCACCCCAGCTGTGCGAAGATCACGTACGATTAATGATTGAGTTTTCGTTTTTTTGTGTTGAAAAAGAACCAAAAGTTAAGAAAAAAATTATTTAAAGATATGCTCACAATTGTCATTCATATTCTATCTAAATTTAAATGTGACAGGCCTTTGAAGTGGCTTTACAATTATGCAAAAAATGATTATGGTTTTTAAGTTTCTCAGTGGTTTAAGGAAATCCAGAGGTGATTTAAACATGAATTGTTTTTTTCCTCTCCAATAAGGAGGATTATTTTTTTTTTTTTTTGGTTCAAAGAATGGTTTCAGTGAAACAAACTAGAGCAAAATTAAGGCTCAAATTGTTTTTAAATAGTCTTATAGGTCATATCTGTGTTCCCAAACCAAGATGTTAATAGCTCCAAGCTGTATGTATTGCAAAAAGCTATATGAAGATAACGTATCGTTACGCAGTCTTTATGTATAATGGAATATTACAGTGTAAATAAGAAAACAAAGTTTATGGAAAGATTCGATATTATTCTTCACTTCTGCTTTAAATCTATTTTTAAGAGAGGTACAGAAATGAGCATATTACTGGATGCAAAGTGCAATGTGTATTAGGTGGCTGGTGGGAGGTCTGAGACTGAGCTTTCGTGTTGGTAAAGCAACTTCCTCGAGTCCAGCCGCAGCATGGGTATTTATATAACTGTGTGTAATGTATGTACTGTGCATAAATTTACTGTAACTCTTTTGATACCTTCCACAAACCTGCAGTGTAAAACAATGTAATCCTTGTCTGCCTTGTGAAGAAGCATTGGCAGCTGAACTGTCATTTGTCACCAGTTTGGCTATGTGAGCCTAAGGTTGCCCAAGTCTTAAAGTTCTGACGTACAACCTTCCACTCAGTCCTTTTTCCTTCACAGCACTGGCAGCAATAGAAGACTTTTGTAATTGATTCATTGTCCTGATAAGTATGCCAAAGAGAAACTAAAATAGTTCATCTTTTTCCCTGGTGGATATTTGATAATTCTGTTTTCAGAAATAGTGGATGAATAGCTATTCAGACTGTATTCGCTTAATCAGGCATTGTACTTGCCTGTTTTGTAATGTTGTGCCTGCCTATAACAGACATACTTGACTGATGAAATTGTTATATTGATTGTAGTATCAATCTTTCATGGAAAAAAATAAATTTTTTTTAACAGCCTGAGTTCATTTTCACTATTATACTACAGCATACTTTGAGATACTGTCATCTGTGTGTGGATTTTTAAATTGTGACTTCAGTGTAGCCCTATAGTTGAAGATATTCCAATACAGTTCTGTAAATAATATAAAACAGCAGCTTTCCAGATTGCACAACAACTATGTGGAATGTACCTGTCTTAAAATAGTTTGTGCTGAAATACAGTTCTTGAGGTTGGATCCTCAGTGGTACACTCATGGTCTGAGGAAATGAAGGACTGTCCTGCAGCACTCCAGAAATGATGCAGCAGAAGCTGTGTTGTCACAGCCCTTAGAACTGCTCTGATGTGGTTAATTATTCACTGATTCTGTGGATCCTTCACTGGGCAGTGAGTGAAAAGTTGAAGATGATGTATATGGGTTTGTGCATATCCAACTTGGAAAATGGCCTTGTTATTAGAAAAGCTAAAGGAACAGTGTTAGCCTGCTTTTACTCTAAAAGTGCTTATCTCTACTGACATCATAGAAATTTTGGCATAAATTCACTCTTTCATGCCATAAGTGTGGCATAATGCTTTGTAAAATGTAAATTGATGAATTGTTTCTTCCCCTTAGTTGCTTAATCTCTCTTTTTGGAGGTTTGGATCCAGCGTAGGATTTTTGCAGTTTGTTTTTACTTTACTTTTGTGTCTATACAATACCCCAGTGATTTTTTTTTTCTTCTTTTTGGTGCAGAGTTCTCTACCTAAGGTACATATGAGAAGAAAACTGTCTTAACATGCTTGAATTTTGGTATCAGCAATTTTGAAGACTGTGAAGAGCAGAATTTCCTATCAAACTCCCACTTAAACCAATGAAATACCTTACACTACTTGAATTATGGGTCTAATTGTGCTACTAGTTCTATTTTGAGCTTAAAAGAGGCTTATGAAATATAAATGGTGAGGAGGGACACTGCAATGACGTGGTCTGTAAGCCCTGTGAGTGATGAGTAACCACTGGCATAAGCAGATACAGCCCAAGAGGAAATTACACAGCTGACAGCAATAGCTGCTGAAATTATAAAGGGTGAGCAAGTGAAATACATAGAAATAAAATTTGAATGCTGTTGATTTTATACTCAAACACACAATTACATGGCCTAGAGGATTTTGTAGCAGACAGGTCGGTGCCAGAGTAGTCCTATTCAGTCTTCAGCCATAATACATTTTCTTGCTTAAAGTTTCTATTAGGTCAAACCAAACCTGACATGTAACCCATTTTTTATCTTATTTTGCTCTTGTGCCTTTACAGCATGAGCCTTCAATGAGTGATTTCAAAGGGATCCAACTGAGCAAGTTATGGAAGACAGGCTTGTTACACTAAAATATCTTAAGAGGTGATTTGAATTCCAGTTGTGGGGTTTTTTGGTTGGTTGGTTTGGGGTTTTTTAAATAAAGACTCGTTACAGTTTTTATATTCTGTACATATGAAGACTGTGCTTTTCTGCTTGTGAATTAACTTCTGGAAATGCTGTGGCATATGAGAGATTTGACTGAGGTGGAGGAGAGGACCTGATTTAGAGCAACTGCAGACATTCACCTGTAAATGTGAGTATGTCCTGTAAAGGATAGTACAGAAGGTGCTGTGAAAAGAAGGAAGCCTAAAAGAAAATCAAGCTGGTAATAAATCTGGGGTTACTAGCAAGGTTAGGGTAACTGCTAATTGTTACTTAAAATGTAAATTAAAAGCAGAATATAGAAAAAGTGCCCAAAGGAATTGATGGCTATGGCATTACAGGTACAATATTTCACAGTGGAACATGGTAATTGTGCAGCTGGACAGTCTTTGTAACCCAGTTTTGAGCAGAATGATACAGGATTAGATGGGAAGCTCTCAAGTGTGTATTTACATGCTTGTTAAAATGAAGACTTGCAATTTAATGATTTCTTTTTCTTCCAGTTGTTATGTGAGTCGTTTACTTTGAGTCAGAGATATATATCAAGAGTTCTGTCATTCAGTGGTAGGGGGATTTATCTGTTGAAAGACACTGAATTGCATGGCCAATTTTTATAGTGTTTGTACAAATAACTGAACACCATCTCCTCATTCTCAGAAGGTTTGCCACTAACATAATTGGAATCAGTGTAATTCTGGGTGGCTGACATCCTGTCCTCTTAATAGGGAGTCCCTTTTTCAAATTAAAATATGACTTAGGCAAAGAACCTGGTTTTCAGGTCAGCTTAATTGATAGGAGAAGGTTTAGGAGAGAATTGAGTAGTTGAAGGGAAAATTTATAATGTTGTTGGGCAGGGAAATAAGGCTTTTGTTAGCAGAGTATAGAGAATTAATTTGCCAACAGGGGAGAGCAGAAACAATGGAAAGTGGTAGAGGGAAATCAAAATTATTTTGAAGGAAAGAAAGTCTAAGAGACAGTAACCAAGAAACCTGGATTTTCAAAGAATCAATACATCCTTCACATGCTATTAGGGCTCATCTTCCAAGGGATATTTGAAGAAACAAGGTATGAACTGCTCTCTTACACTTGGTTTTCATGTGAAAGACTTGTTTTGTGTTACAGCAAACTGAAGACAAACACAGAATTTCTGTAGCTTTTGGCCTCCATGGAGTGTCAGCAGAGGTTTTGTAGATTCCTTGCAGGAGGGCTGGGAAAGGGCCACTGCCTCATACCAGAGGCCAGATCTGCCAAGAAATGCTGAGAGCCCATAACTTGCAGGAAATTGTGTTGAGATTTTATATGGAAGCTTGTGGTCAAGGACTCCTGCAGTGGGTCTAAAGACAGCATTACTGATTAATAAACTTACCTCTTTTCTTTTTGCTCATTTTTTACAGGAAAGCTTGTGGGAGCTTCATTATTCACTCCACTGGGAGATAACAACATGGAGCTAAGGAGGAGTTGTACACTGACTTTTATTGTTTTAGATTCTGGTTACACAGATTAGATTGTACATATTCCACATAACCTGAGGCTTAAATCCCTGTAAAGACAATTAGCATCACTTGATAGTGATTTAAACACAACAAATGTGTCTTATACCCACTCCTGTCTGCCTAATGAAGCAAATAAAGTGTGTTAGAATGAGCAGCAGGCACGGTGAGACCTGATTTCCCTTGGCCTTGTGCCTAAACCATCATACCAGTGAGAACGTTGTGATGCTGCAAATATCCACTAAGACATAGAGATAGAGACCAGCTAAGCTCATCTTTCTGAAACAAAAAGCCTTTCAAAATGAAATGCCAATTTCAGAAAGCATCACACCAAGGCAAGTGTCTGAGGTGAGATCCTGTCCCCAGTGAGGTCACTTGGAGCTCAGCCATCAGCTTCAGTGGAGCCAGGATGTCATCCATGGAGGTATTTGTCTTAGAGGACTCAAACTTTATGGGTCCCTTAATGCCAATCCTGAGAAATGAGGTGGTGTGAGATGTTTTGATGACTCATACTTCTTTTTTGGATTATCTGGGAATATCTGCTGGGTGTGTAGGGCTCCAGCAAGCCAAGTGAAGAACCAAACCACAGACTCCTGGGCAAATAATCTGCTGTAACCAAACAATGACTGTACTAAAAGGAGTTAAAGGGCTCACAGCACTGTTTTATAATTTACAGGTTTTCCTAAAAATAACAATTTCTGCAACCCTGGTTTCACTTCAGGTACCTGTGTGTGAATGGTATCAACAACAAACCACCAGAGCACAACCTCAGGCAAGGATTCCCATGGTACAACTCACCTGTGGCAAACCACTGTGTTCCAGGTAAGTGCCAGTAGGCCATGACACCAGCCTGGATTGTAACATCTTCTGGATGTACTGTACCTGTGATAGAAATGCTACTGAACATTGTTTTTAGAATTTTTTTCCTTAAAATGTGAGCTGTGACTGATAACAGCCATATAATGCAATTCTGCTGGAGATCTGGTCCTGCTCCCTGTCAGCTTGAGATTTGGTTTAAAGTTGAGATCAAATTGTCCATACCTGAAAACAGTGCTGCATTTTGCAGCTAAGAGTAAACTCCTTTGTCTCTGGTGTTTGCAGGTGTTAAGGCCCTGGCTGTGAGGAGCAGGTTGGGTAGCAAGGAGTGAGGAAAAAAAAGTGAGAAACAGCTCCACAAGCCCTTCTTGCAGGAGAGGGTGGAGAATTTGTGGATGAGGGAGTAATATTGAGCCTGGGAAAGAGGATATGGGGGAACATGGTGTTTTAATTTGCCTTGGTTTATCACTATCCAAATCTATTTTAATTAGCCATGCATTAGATTAATTTTCCCCTAGCTGAGTTTGTTTTACCTGTGATAGCACCAGTATCAGTTACATCTGCAGCCATGATTCTCTTCAGGACTATATCCAAAGAGTAAAATTTTGCAGGAAATGCTATTCTGGTAGGTTAATTTTCTCTTGGGCCAGGGGGGCTGATGTTTTTGGGCCCTGCAGCTGCATGACTGTGTAAAGGAAGCATGGGAATGCATGGCTGGAAGAGAGATGGGGAAGACAGAAAGATTTGCTTTTAGCTGATGTTAAATTGGGTATAAAATGAAACTGCTCCCATCATCCCACTCACTGTGATTCTTCTTCATGTTGGATGTTGCTCTTACTGCTTCCAGTCAATCCCTAGAAATAACTGCTACAATGTACCATGGATCTTCTTGGGAAATTATCACTGTGTTTATAAAATTGAATTTGTGGCTGATTTTATGAGAATCTGTCCTAGTTAAGTACAACTTTTGATCCAAAGAAGAAACAGTTTCTAAAGTTTGGAGGCAGTGAGCTCCTCTGGGGGAGATTAGAACAAGCTGAGGCTTGAGGTAATTAATGGTCAGTGCTGTGCCATGATGGCCATTGAAACTAATTGTGGGACTGTAGAGGAGAGGGATATTGTTTCAAACCCCATTTTCTCGTATCAATGTGTCACATAATGTCCGTGAAAGAAAATTTATCCAACCAAAAGACAACGGTCGTGGCACAGCAGAGAATGCTGTGTGATAGATGATTTGCAACTGCTGCAATTCCATTAATTCCTTAGGGAAAAGGATTAATGGATAGAAAAAAAACAGTATTTTGAATATCTTCTTTGCACATCAAAGGAATAGTTATTCCCAGATAAGTTTCAAGAATCCTGACTAGCATTAGGGAGGTACCTGAATTAGGAAAGAACTCAAAAATAAGGAAACACCCAACTAAAAATGATGAAAAGAAACCTGGCAAAAAGTTCACTGTTAATACACAAGGGGCAGAAGGCAACCAAATTATCCTCCAAGTTCTCCAAAATGTGACTTGGACAGAGTTTTAAGTTCAGGTATGACCTAATGCTGTTTTCTTTTTTAGCTACTTTTCTATTTTACTTGTTTTCAGTTTTGGAACTAAGATGCCTTTGCTTTTGCCTTGCTAAAGCATTTTTCACTTTAGGTATCTCTAAAGTCACACAAGTTAATTTAAAACAAAGATGCTTTTATTTCTGCGGGGATGCCAAGCCCAGGTCAGATAGTCAATAGGAACTAAGCCTGCAGAGAATGGCACCCAAATGCATTCAGGTGTCTGAAGAAATGGGTAGGCTTTCAACACTCCCCTGTGCTTTGTCTTCAAACTAGTTCAAATTCCAATCCTTCATCCATTTCACCATTTCACCTCAATAGAATGAGCTAAATAGAATGTTAGGTGGTCTCACAAATGGCACACACAAAGTGGTAAAAGCTCTCCTTTTACCCCTCCTGGGGAGGTAATGAAGAAAACAAAACCTGTTGCTTTTGTTTTCCTCCCAAACTGAGTTGTAGCGCTCACCTTGCCCAAGCCCTGCCCCCAGGATATGTCACAATGTCTTCAGGATTCTTCCTGAATGCCACAGCTTGGTGATTTGTATCTCAGGATACTGGGAGGACTAAAGCCTGTATCCATCACTCTGATGCTGTTGTCCCTTCTGCACCACTGCTAAGAATCAGCAGAGTAATTTGCCTGGGAAAACGCTTGAGGTCTCCACCTTAAAAAAGTCGAAGACTCCAAAAACTATATTTTAACTTTTTTTTTTTTTTAGTAATAATGGTGCCCAGGCTGGCTAGTCAGTGTGATTAATTATTCATTTGGAATTCCTAGGTCCAGGTTCTTTCAGGCTAGTGTGATCCTGGACTGTATGTGCATGTATTATATTTATTAATGTCCACTTTATATCCTGTTCTCTCCACTGTTCTCTTTTCATCTTTATTTTCTCTTTCTCCAGCACCATCACTTGTTTCACTTCAATACTACTAACAGAGGGTCAATAATTAAATTTCCCCTGTGAAATGAATGTGTGTGGCTAGAAAGAACAAGGAAATGCAGCAAGTTCCAGAACTGAATGAAGACTGGTGAGCCCCTCGAGGATCCATGCCCAAAAAAGCCTTTGTACAGGACTTTTTTCCCAGTTAGGGCTAAAATGTATGTTGCTGTGAGCTCTGTTGGCACAAATGTGGAAGAAACCAGGCATTGTTTGATCCAGTGATTAGAGAACAGCTTCATTCTCAAATGAGAACCTTTTAATCTGGTGCAAAAGTTTTGAATTTTAATTTCTATTTATTTTCACCAGTTTTTTTGCCTATTTAATTTCTCAGATTTTTCAGATCTGAGATTTTTCACAACTGGTAAGAATCACTTGCACAGTTATGAATTGCCAATCTTGTACTGAATATCAACTAAATAAGGCACTGCATCTCTGCTGGCAGCATGGCAAAGGTGCCATCCAGCCCTTTTGTACTTTCTGGTGAGTTTCTTTTTTCTGCCCTGAAAATTCTTCATCAAAGATATTGCTTCATGCAGCCCTGTTGTAAAGACCAATATGATGTCCATGTAATTTTGCCATGAAAAAATCCTCTATTCATGACATAAAAGTAGGTACAGTGAAGTGGGCTTGTAAGAGAAAGACCACATAAGCTTTTTCTCCTTTGCTGAAACCTTTCACATGGCTGGAAAGAAGATCTAAACTCTTTTCCCTTCCTGATAACTAATTCTCCTTACCTGAAAATACCAAAAAGGAAAAATTGTTTCAAATGAGAGCTGACATCTCCTCCTCATCTTAAATATTCTAATTATTTCTATCTCCCATGCAGATAGGCTGCAAGACCTTGTTCCTGTTAGTCATGTGCCAGTGAGGATACCAAGTACATTTTGTTTCAGTCCATCTTGTCAGGAAGGAAAAAAACCAAAAAAACCCCCACTAACTTGACAGTGGACTTTTAAGTTTATAGGTTTAGCTAAACAAGATAAGCTTATTTCTTGGTGAAACTGTGCAACTCTCAAGTTCACTGTCTGTGTATACAAATCCAAAAAGGGTCACCTGCTGTTGACTTTTTCCTCTTTCTGTCCTGGTAGCCTGCTGCTCCTGCATCCCTGCTTTCCTGGTGAGCTATGGAGTCTCCATAGTGTGCTTGTGGCCTCGGGTTAGGGAAGAGGCCTTAGCTGAGAACTTTGATCCAACTCCAAGGAGATGATGGGTGGAAGCTCTGTGCCATGCCGTTGTGTCCAGCCTTTGAAGTCTGGGATTAGGCTGGGGGAAGGAAGAAGTCCTGCACGATATATCCTTTTGATGTGAAGCTCTGGTGAGTGATGATGTGAGTTCAGCTCAGGACTTTGAGGCTCCAGCCTGTGCTGAAGGGCTGTGATGAGCCCTTCCTCTCTCCTGGGACAGAACATCCTCACATGAAGGGATGGAGGAGTCCTGGGATTCCCCCATTCTGGGCTATAGCTTTGTTGACAGACTTATTTTTCACTCGAGCATAGTAAATAAAGTTTGTCTCCTGCTTGGAGATGATTCATGCCTCATTATGCTTAAGAATTCGAATTCCATGCTCGGCTGCTGCTTCCCCTGTGCTCTGCCAAAGCGAGCGGTCTCTGCTCTGCACAGCTCCATCTGTTGGCATTGCTTTGCGTATCGGAAAAAGGCTGAAAACCCAATAATCCTTCTCCTCCCTCCCCCACTTCAGCAAGAGGAATAGTCTTTTTGCTGTGAATGTGGAGGAGATGATAGACAAGGGGGCATGGGGCACCAATTGCTGCGATCTCAGACTAGTCAGGAAAGTTCCTGCATCCCTGGGCTCCCCTGCATCTTCAGCATCCTTCAAAATCTGAAGTGCCCAGTGCCTGCTGAGCGTGCTGCAGATCTGGGCAGTGATGAGGACCCGGTGCCTCTGTTCCATTTCCATTGGTTTTCCAGCCCAAACTTGCCACACCAGGAGCAGCAGCAGCTGCCTGCCAAGGGCTGACAGGGGCTGTGCTTGCTGGAAGCAGAGAAAGTGGCGGTGTCTGGCGATGTGGAATGGCTGTGGGAGCTCTGAGTCCTGCCCACGCACACAGACAGCTGGAAGGGAGCTGCAGGAGCAGCTGCATCATCAAGAGAAAAGAGGCAGGAGCCATCCCTGCACGGCTCCTCTGGGCAGCCTCTGGTGAGCAACAGAGCCGGGAGCTGCTGAGCCCTGTGCTGGGCCGTGTCCAGAGCCTTGGGAGCTCCCTGCTCCCTGAGGGCTCTGCTCCAAAACCAGGGGTCAAGGACCAAGGGTGGCGTGGGGATCGCTGGGGAGGAAGCAGTGCTGTGGGTGGCTTGGAGGTCGCTCCAGATGAGCACAAAGGATGGGGTCACTGGGGGTGAGATAATGCCGGGCAGGGCAGTCACATGGATGGATGGATGAATGGATGGATGGATGGATGGATGGATGGACGTATGGATGAAGGTTTGTGCCCAAACACTGGCACGGGTTGCCCAGACTGGTGGAGGATTCCCCATCCCTGGAAACGTTCACCGTGAGGCTGGATGGGGCTCTGAGCAGCCTGTCTGGTTGAAGATGTCCCTGCTCATGGCAGGGGGATTGGATCAGACAGCCTGTACAGGTCTCTTCCAACGGGAGCCGCTCCCCGATTCTCCAACTGGGAGCGCACGGGGAAGGAGCGCGGCAGGTGTCTGTGGCTGCTATGTCAGACCTGGCCACAGGAGGGTACCACAGACAGGGACACGCTTTCAGCAGCCCGACTAACTCACGGGCTCAGGGACACCGCGTCTTGCTGCTCCATTCCCTCTCCTGCTGCTCCATTCCCTCTCCT